>NC_090653.1:19379640-19679640 GCF_040937935.1 Hyperolius riggenbachi | reverse complement strand
AGTGGGGCCTAAAGGAAGTACCTATGGATGATGCCCTAACTTCGTTGTTATTCCATAATTACATGAGATCCTGAAACACCAGTTGATCAGTTGCATCCGCCAGTTCCTTTTCAATACTTGTTTGCTCATCCATATGTTGGTTATAATAGATTCTTTTTTATGATTAGTTTCCTACATAAGAGGTAGATATCTTTAATAACCTCAAATTGATCAGGTGGGTTAGTGGCAAAGAAAGAAAGTCCCTTTTAAACCATGGACAATTCAGCTTTCGATGAAGCAAGGTCAGATACATTGTGAAGATTTATTACCTCTACTTGTCTGCTGTTGTCCTCTTCTTGGGTGGCTTCTTCTTGTAGATTCCTGTTTGCAGCTATAGTCTTATTTCTGCAGCCGCCTCTTCTGGTTCGGGGTCTGATTCTAAAATATAACTTTCCGATTGTGAAGATTGGGAGTAGCCATAAAGGAAAAGTAGAAAACACCGCACCACTCGGATAAGTTCAAAAAGATTTTATCTTTATTTAATAACAAAAAGTCTAGGATAACAATAAAAACAGTTACAAAACCAAATAACAGGTGGAACATGCTGAAATAATATTAATATTCCCAATTAGCGTATATGTTACGGCCAGAACCCAAAGTCTGGCTATAGCAGAAAATACAGTGCATAATGGTTGCACCTGGTAAATAATAATAGACTTTCCAAAAACAATGGAGATAAGTAGGTGCAATATATAATAGAGTGTACCATATGCAGGGGTGTAACTAGACTTAATATGGCACCACTGCAAAAATGATAGCACGGGGCCCCCTTGGTCCCCGAACCCCATGCGGGTCACTTAATCAGGAGCCGGCAAATGGCAGCACAGAGTGTTCTGGTGTGAAGCAGCGTTTGGAAGCAGGAACAAATTACACATGATTTCTGTGAGTGAACAAGGAGGTTTTTTTGCTAACTGGCTGCACTTGTGGTTGAGGAGAGAGATTAGGAGGGGCCCCCAAAGGCTCTTGGCCCCCATGCAATGGCAGGGGTCGCAGGGGTGATTGTTACGCCCATGACCAATAAAAGTACTTATAACTTTTCATGAATACTTAATGATCTTGCAAATACATAAGAAGTAACGCTGGGAAACTTGTGTAACAACAGAGCCACCTAGTGGTCTACCATATAATAACATGTAATATGATAGAACAGCAGAGAAGCTGTGTATAAGCAATAGATGTAAAAGCATATATGTATATGCAATTAGCTATGCAGACAAATAAAAATACACTTAGAGGCCATTAATGCAAGAAAAGAGGCTGTCTTCAAGATAAAAATCCATCTTTGTACACCACGAGACCTTGTATATCCATATATACATCCTGAAGAAACTTCAAGGCTAGTAAGGTGCTAGCTGCAAGGGATAAAAGTAAAATAAACAACAAGTAAGTATACACATAATTCAATGAGGATGTGTCAATCACACACAGAGGGAGGTGAAAGACTATCAAAAGTGAACCACAGTCCAGATACACATATGAAAAGATAGAAGACCGAGAGCCCAATATAGTGTAATATGTATGTAACGCTCGGTGAAGCACAGAGAGGTCTGATTACCGGTGACCTGCAGCGTCACGGGGAATACAGACGTATACCAGATTATGTGTGATCTGCAGTATCACCGATAATCCAATATACCAGCTAACCTCTGTTCACCGGAGTAGAGTGTAGTGTTTTGGTGTAACAGTAACACTTAGAGGACTAGGCCTCAGTACAGTAAGACGTACTGTACAGATTACTTCCGCAACCCTGAGCTCTCCAAGGCGGGAGGAGTCAGACTGCTAGCAGGAAGTATCTTCTGAAAGTCACCCTCAGGCGGAAGGGTTACTAACAGAACGAAGAACCTCCTCCAATGATGAGGTCGGTTCTCGAGGTCGGACAAGCCAGGTCGTACACACACAGACAGATAAAGTACAAGATCGAGAGGCAGAGACGGAGTCAAAGTACAGGCAGGGTTCGGCAACGGGGTATCAGGTATATCGGGGTACAGAATCAGGAGGCAGAAACAGAGTCTAGGAGCGAGCCGGGGTTCGGCAACGGTGTATCAGAGATAACGAGGTACAAGATCAAAGTTCAGAAGAGTAGTCAAGGCAGGCAAGAAGTCATAACAAATATCACAATCAAACTAGTACTTTAAGCTATCAACAAATCTATCTTAGTGTAGGATTACAGCTCCAGCTGGTCCCGGCACACTAACGGATCTGACTAACGGATCTGGGTGCTCCCACGTATGTGAACGCAACGCCAGACAAGGAACAAATGAACAGCCAGCAGTATATATACACATATCCCCTCTCCAGCACCTCCCTAAGTGCTGGACCAATGAGGAGTGAAGCTATGGTCAGCTGACCTGCCTGGTCAGCTGACTCTCCCCTGAGAGTAATAAATTATGTTTGAGTGCGCGCGCGCGCGTCACTCTGAATCTTGTGGGACTATGAGTCCCAGCAACAGCAGCCCCGTTCTGCGGTGTCCCCGCAGCGGGGATCTGCTGGCTATCTGCCGCATTCAGCGCGGCGGTTTCGCCGCGTTCTGCGGCCTGATGCACGGAGGCAGCCGCCTCATGATGCGAGGAGGCGGCTGCCTCTCCGTGCGAGAAGTTCCTGTGTGCGGAAGGAGCCGCCCGCCGCTGGCTCATGGCGGCGGCTCCTCCGCGCTTTCTCACAGTACCCCCCCCCCGAGGAGTGGACTCCGGACAGCTCCTTCCAGGTTTTTCTGGATGTACAGTATGAAATTCTTTCACTAACTCGTCCGCATGCATGCGATTCCCCGGTACCCATTGTCTCTCCTCAATGCCGTACCCCTTCCATTGTACGAGATACTGCACCGAGTTCTGTACCGTACGTGAATCTATAATCTTTTCCACTTCATACTCGGGTTGGGCATTGACTAAGACAGGAGGAGGGGTGGCGGGACCCACCTGGACTGCAGGTTTGAGAAGCGATACGTGGAAAGACCTCACTCCACGCATACTGGTGGGAAGATCAACGGAGTATGTGACATTGTTAATCTTCCTAGTAACTGGAAACGGACCCACGAACCTGGGACCAAGTTTGTCCGAGGGTTGTTTCAGGGTCAGGTGACGGGTTGATACCCAAACCAAATCTCCTGGTTGGAATTTCCATTCCAACGAGCGTCTCTTGTCAGCCTGACTTTTCTGACTCTGGAATGCCTTTACAAGGTTATTTTTGATGATCCACCACATGTCCTTAAATGATCTCAGCCACATCTCCAAGGCTGGGAACGGAGTGGCCACAACTGGCAGTGGGGAGAATTTAGGCAGTTTACCGGTCACAATCTGAAATGGGCAGAAACCTGAGGACGAACTCTTTAAGTTATTGTGGGCAAATTCTGCATAAGGTAAATATTTCACCCAATCATTCTGTGCCTCAGCAACGTAGCATCTCAAAAATTGCTCCAGCGACTGGTTGACCCTCTCCGTCTGGCCATTTGTCTGTGGGTGATACCCTGAGGAAAATGACAATTTCATGCCCATCAAGTGACAAAATGCCCTCCAAAATTTCGAAATAAACTGAACTCCCCGATCAGATACTATGTCTTCTGGAATGCCATGTAGCCTGAAGATATGGATGATAAATAAATCGGCCAGTTCCTGGGCCGAGGGGAGTCCTTTCAAAGGCATGAAGTGGGCCATCTTGCTAAAACGGTCGACCACCACTCAAATAACTGACATGCCTTCAGATCTGGGAAGCTCCCCCACGAAATCCATGGACAAATGGGTCCATGGTTCGCTCGGGGTGGGTAAAGGCTGCAAGGTACCTACAGATGCCAGCCGGGAGGGCTTGCTTCTTGCGCACACCGCACATTCCCTGACAAATTCTTTACAGTCAGCGGCTAGCGAAGGCCACCAAGCACATCTGGCCACAAGATCCTGCGTCCTAGATGCTCCTGGATGTCCCGCATTCTTATGGGAGTGAACCATCTCCAAGATCTGGAGACGGAAGGGTAACGGAACAAATAACACCCCGTATGGTTTCCCCTCTGGGATATCCTGCTGAAAAGGACTCAAAGTCTCTTCCCAGTCCTCCCAAGTCTCGGTGGCGGCTAAGACCACATTTCGTGGGACAATGGTTTCAGGAACAGGGGGCTGTGCTGTCTCTGGCTCAAAACACCTAGAAAGAGCGTCTGCCTTGGTATTCTTACTCCCTGGCGTATAAGTGATCAAAAATGTAAATCTCGAGAAGAATAGTGACCATCGAGCCTGCCTTGGGCTCAATCTTTTAGCCCCCTCGATGTATTCTAGGTTCTTGTGGTCGGTATAAACTGTGATAGTGTGCTCCGCTCCTTCTAGCCAGTGACGCCACTCTTCGAAGGCCAACTTGATGGCTAAGAGTTCCCTGTTGCCTATGTCATAGTTTCTCTCTGCCGGAGAGAACCTTCGGGAAAAATAGGCACACGGGTGTAGTCTACCCTGGGGACCAGAACGCTGGGACAGCACAGCCCCCACCCCGATCTCTGAGGCGTCCACCTCAACAATAAATGGAACGGAGGTGTCAACGTGTCTGAGTATGGGAGCTGAACAGAACAACCGCTTTAACTTAGAAAAAGCCTGTACTGCCTCGAGAGGCCAATGAGTGGTGTCTGCCCCTTTTCTAGTAAGGCTAGTGAGAGGAGCGACCACTGTGGAATACCCCTTTATAAACCTTCTATAATAGTTCGCAAACCCCAAGAACCGTTGCAATGATTTTAACCCCACCGGCTGTGGCCACTCCAGAACCGCGGAAACCTTGGCAGGGTCCATAGACAAACCTGAGGTAGAGATTATGTACCCCAAAAACGCAACCGACGTGACCTCGAAAATACATTTTTCGAGCTTGGCGTATAACAAATTTTGCCTCAGTTTGTCTAACACCATCCTGACATGGGTTCTGTGTTCCGAGAGGTTGTTAGAAAAAATGAGAATGTCGTCAAGATAGACTAGAACGAACTTTCCCAATACCTCCCGAAACACCTCATTGATGAGTTCCTGGAAGACGGCCGGGGCATTACACAACCCGAAGGGCATCACCCTATACTCGTAGTGCCCATCGGGGGTATTGAAGGCCGTCTTCCATTCATCGCCCTTCCTTATACGCACCAGGTTGTATGCCCCCCGTAAATCCAGTTTAGAAAATATGCTAGCCTCAGTGACCTGTGTGAACAAATCGTCAATAAGTGGTAACGGGTAGCGATTCTTCACAGTGATTTTATTGAGACCTCGATAATCGATGCAAGGCCGTAACCCCCCATCTTTTTTTTTGACAAAAAAGAAACCTGCCCCAGCGGGCGACCGGGACGGCCTAATGAAGCCCTTTGCCAAGTTCTCACGAATGTATTCCTGCATGGCAAGTTTCTCGGGGCCAGACAAGTTATATAAATGACCTCGAGGAGGCACACAACCGGAACGAAGATCAATGGGACAGTCGAAGGAACGATGCGGGGGCAACTTATCCGCGGCCTTGGGACAAAATACATCGGCATAATCTGCATATTGCTTTGGTACACCTTCCACCTGTACCTTGGTTAGACCCAACGTTAGTCTCCCCAAACACTGCTGGAAACAGTGAGGTGACCATGCCGTCAACTGTCCTGTGGCCCAGTCTATCTGTGGGGAATGTACCTGCAACCAAGGCATGCCTAGGATAATAGTGGAGGTGGACATCTGCAACACATAAAACTGTAACTGCTCCCCGTGTAAAACCCCTATGGTGAGTCCCACCAACGGAGTCTGTGACAGGGGACAGTTCCGCTGCAAAGGGGAGTCGTCAACTGCCGTGACCTGGATGGGGGGTCTCACGGGAGTGAGTGGTAACCCCAACTCCTGAGCAAACTCAAAATTCATAAAGTTAGCCGCTGAGCCGGAATCAATGAAGGCTTCAGTGGCAACAGATTTATCTTCCCATGTGACCGTACATGGGAGAAGTAATTTTTTTTCCCTAAGGGGTGAAGTCTGTGTGCCTAGGGTGTCACCCCCCACTACTCCTAGGCAGACCCGTTTCCCGCCCTATTGGGGCAGTTTCGCACCCTATGCCCTGCCTCTGCACAGTATAGGCACAGTTGTTCCGTCATCCTCCGCCTTCGCTCCACCTGGGTCAATTTTGAACGACCAATTTGCATCGGCTCTGGTGGAGGCAAGGCCAGAAAGGGTGAGACAGGCGGAGGTGCTGGTTCAGAGGCTGCAGCGACCGGTGCCGTATACGAAGTCACCCTGACACGGTGACTTCCCCTAGCCTGCTTCTGATGGCGTAGCCTGCGATCTACACGAATGGCCGATGATATGGCCTCATCAACTGTCTTGGGCTCTGGTACTGTCAACATTAAGTCAGAGACCTCCTCCGTCAATCCAGACAGAAAATAATCCATAAGAGCGAAGTTATCAAATCTAGAGGTGATTGACCACCTACGGAACTCCGCCGCATAATCCTCGACCGACCCTCTGCCTTGCCGCAAAAGCTTGAGTTTCCGCTCTGAGGTCACAGCAAGGTCAGGGTCGTCGTAGATTATGGCCATGGCCTTAAAGAACTCGTCTACCGAAGTCAGAGCGGTATCGGTAGCAGGCAGGTTATATGCCCAGGACTGGGAGTCCCCAGTCAATAAGGTTTTAATAAAGATGACCCGTTGGGCCTCAGTCCCCGAGGATCGGGGTCTCAATTCAAAATACGACAATACTCTACTCCTGAAATTCCGGAAGTCCGACTTGTGGCCGGAAAATTTCTCAGGGACAGGCATACGGATGTCGTCACTAGGAGGGGATCGCACTGAATCGACTGATGTCTGGAGGGTTCTCACAGAGCCTGATAAGGCATCAATTAAGGCTTTGTGCTGACCTAGTGCTTGATGGATGCTATCCACCGAAGTGGCAAGCACAGTCAGAGGATCAGTGCGTTCCATCGGTATTTTTGGTCTGGCGTTCTGTAACGCTCGGTGAAGCACAGAGAGGTCTGATTACCGGTGACCTGCAGCGTCACGGGGAATACAGACGTATACCAGATTATGTGTGATCTGCAGTATCACCGATAATCCAATATACCAGCTAACCTCTGTTCACCGGAGTAGAGTGTAGTGTTTTGGTGTAACAGTAACACTTAGAGGACTAGGCCTCAGTACAGTAAGACGTACTGTACAGATTACTTCCGCAACCCTGAGCTCTCCAAGGCGGGAGGAGTCAGACTGCTAGCAGGAAGTATCTTCTGAAAGTCACCCTCAGGCGGAAGGGTTACTAACAGAACGAAGAACCTCCTCCAATGATGAGGTCGGTTCTCGAGGTCGGACAAGCCAGGTCGTACACACACAGACAGATAAAGTACAAGATCGAGAGGCAGAGACGGAGTCAAAGTACAGGCAGGGTTCGGCAACGGGGTATCAGGTATATCGGGGTACAGAATCAGGAGGCAGAAACAGAGTCTAGGAGCGAGCCGGGGTTCGGCAACGGTGTATCAGAGATAACGAGGTACAAGATCAAAGTTCAGAAGAGTAGTCAAGGCAGGCAAGAAGTCATAACAAATATCACAATCAAACTAGTACTTTAAGCTATCAACAAATCTATCTTAGTGTAGGATTACAGCTCCAGCTGGTCCCGGCACACTAACGGATCTGACTAACGGATCTGGGTGCTCCCACGTATGTGAACGCAACGCCAGACAAGGAACAAATGAACAGCCAGCAGTATATATACACATATCCCCTCTCCAGCACCTCCCTAAGTGCTGGACCAATGAGGAGTGAAGCTATGGTCAGCTGACCTGCCTGGTCAGCTGACTCTCCCCTGAGAGTAATAAATTATGTTTGAGTGCGCGCGCGCGCGTCACTCTGAATCTTGTGGGACTATGAGTCCCAGCAACAGCAGCCCCGTTCTGCGGTGTCCCCGCAGCGGGGATCTGCTGGCTATCTGCCGCATTCAGCGCGGCGGTTTCGCCGCGTTCTGCGGCCTGATGCACGGAGGCAGCCGCCTCATGATGCGAGGAGGCGGCTGCCTCTCCGTGCGAGAAGTTCCTGTGTGCGGAAGGAGCCGCCCGTCGCTGGCTCATGGCGGCGGCTCCTCCGCGCTTTCTCACAATGTATAGGTAAGATTGGAGGTATAAATAACTCGTAAGAATTATACTCACAAACCAGGGTTGCCAGGAAGGCAACCACTGTAAAAGCAGGTGGGGAGAACAAGCCTGTCCCCACTCAGGAGTAAAACGTCGCTCTCTGCGGATAGAGAATTTGAGGGTGGGTCACCCTTCCACCAAGGGTGGACTTCTGAATGCTTGCAGGTGTACAGAGGCGCCGGTAGGATAAAAAAGGCTAAAACGTTTAAAATGTTTAGGTTGCGGCGGTGGACCGACTAACCACAAACTGACAACAAGGCTGTTGTTTTTTCAAAAATAAATATACATAATTTATTCAAATGCTCCCAATAAAGTCGCAACGCGTTTCACGGGCAAAGAGACCCGCTTCTTCAGGCAATAAGAACAGGAGCAACAACACAGCGTCTGGTCTGGTTGATGCTTGGCACCTCAGAGGTGCCAAGCATCAACCAGACCAGACGCTGTGTTGTTGCTCCTGTTCTTATTGCCTGAAGAAGCGGGTCTCTTTGCCCGTGAAACGCGTTGCGACTTTATTGGGAGCATTTGAATAAATTATGTATATTTATTTTTGAAAAAACAACAGCCTTGTTGTCAGTTTGTGGTTAGTCGGTCCACCGCCGCAACCTAAACATTTTAAACGTTTTAGCCTTTTTTATCCTACCGGCGCCTCTGTACACCTGCAAGCAGATACACATATACACGCATTAGCCCGCAAATGGGTGAGAAGATCCATGAAAAAAAATCAAGGGACCCATAGAAAGCATTCTAAGATCAAAAAGCAAAATGTGGATAGGGGTATTAATCAGAGGGTCTACTCACAAAACACCTCTTTAAGAAGGACAAATACCTAGAATAGAACAGCAAGGAGAGTCCAAGAGAAAATATACATTCATGGTGACTATAGCCACATGCAGGGACTAAAGTGGAACAAAGATGAATATGAAATAGGAGATGATGAAATGTATTACACAGCACTACACACCAAGGTTGTAAACCTCCATTCACCTTGGAGGAAGACCATCCCAATACAGAAGAAGATAATGATAATAAACTCAGTGCAGAAAACCCACAAATGAAAAATCCTTGTTGAGGCCTACTGGATAAAGTGATCCCAGATCGTAGATCCACCGAGTTTCCTGTTTCAGTAGCTGCTGTGTTATGTCACCGTCTCTAGGAGATGGAAATATATGTTTAAGTTCACTTACTGTCCAACCTCTTATTGAACCTCCATGTTTTTTAGGGCATGATCTGATCATGATCTTACATCTTACGGATGTAAGGGTCTTAGCCTCTTCCAAATCTCTTGATGCCATACGGATTGTCAAAAAATGTTTCTGTATCCTTGATTTTAGTTTGTTTTTTATCTGACCTACTTAAAACAGACCACATGGGCATTTCAGGAGATAGACAACTCCTTTTGTCTGACAATTAATACATTCATTAATGAAAAAGGTTTTATTCGTTTTTGGGTCAACAATTATTTTTGTGGGGCGTATATGTATACACACATTGCGATAACCACAGGGGAAGCTTCCTTTTGTTAGTACTTTGTGTCTATTTCTCTGAAAATGGCTCCTACAAAGGAGATCCCTTAAGGTTGGTGCTCTTTTAGCAACTATTGAGGCCTGAGTTGTAATAAATTCAGCCAGAGTTGGGTACGTATATAGGATTGGCCAGTGTTTGGTAAAAATTCCCCCCAGGTCATTCTAATGGTTATTAAAAGGGGTACAAAACCTAACCAGGTTGTCCCCTTTCCTAATTTTAGTATACAACAATTCAGTCCTCTTGGAATGTGTAGCCCCATTAAATGCTTGTTGTATAACTCGTTTTGGATACCCTCTCTGTTTGAATCTTGTCTTTAAATCATCAGCTTGTTTCTGAAACTCACCATCATCTAAGCAATTGCGGCCAAACTTCAAGAATTGGCCAACCAGTATGTTGTCCCGTAGTTGTTTACTATGGAAAGACTTGTAATGGAGCAAACTGTTGACTGCAGTGGTTTTTCCAAAACAGTGTGCTGTCAATTTGTCCCATCTCTGTAAATGAGAGATGTAAGTCAAGAAAATTCACAGAGGTGCTTGAGATGGCTGTGGTCAAGACTATATTTAGATCATTATGTCCAGATATGTGATAAATTCCTGTGCCATACTTTCTGGGCCATCCCATAAAATCAGGATGTCATTTATAAAACAGTACCATCCCAAAATGTAGGGTTGGCACCTTTTAACCCTCCTGACGTTCTATTAAAAACCGCCAGGGAACAGCGCATCCGTTTTTTAGAAACATTTATTTAAATCATGTAGCGAGCCTAGGGCTCGCTACATGATAGCCGCTGTGCAGCGGCATCCCCCTACCCTCTTCAATCGGCGATCAGGAAATCATGTTCAAAGAACGGGATTTCCTGGCAGGATGATGTCACCGATGTCATCGACGTCGTGACGTCATCGGGAGTCCCGATCCACCCCTCAGCGCTGCCTGGCGCTGATAGGCCTGGGGGGCTCTGCCGGGCAGCGGATAGCGGTGAATCGGCGCGGGGCGGCAGCGATCGGTGTGCTCACGCAGCTAGCAAAGTGCTAGCTGCGTGCAGCAAAAAAAAATTGCGCAAATCGGCCCAATGGGGCCTGAGAAAACCTCCTGCACGGCTTACCCTGAACTACGTTCGGGGTTACCGCCAGGAAGGTTAAGGGGTTGGCCCCAGACAACCTTCTGGTCCCACCATTCAAGAAAAAGGTTAGCGATGGCAGGTGCACATTTTGTGCCCAATGAAACACAGTGAGTTTGTAAATAAAATGTGTTGTCAATGATAAAATATTTGTGTGCCAAGACATACTTCAATAATTCAATCAAAAAGATGTTGAGGGTAGAGCTACCTGTATCAGTAGTGGATAAGAAATATCGAATTGCACTGCAGGCATCCAGGTGGCGGATGTTTTTGTACAGAGATTCCAGGTCTAATGAAATGAAGACGGTGACATAATTGAGTTTCTGAATAAGATCCAATGAGTCTCTCACATAGGAGTCCAAGATAACATGTTCTTTTAAAAAGAAGTCTAAATATGAACAACATTTTTCAATCAAGCTACCAATACCAGAGACAATTGTTCTTCCGGGAGGGCTTGTTTCACACTTGTGAATCTTGGGGAGTAATTAAAATGTTGGTATGACTGGTTTATTTACCATCAAAAATAATTTTCCCTTCTGTGAGATCACTCCACCTTCTCTAGCGTCATCCAATAATTGTTCAAGTATTCCTTTGAAGTGTTCTGTAGGGTTTCTTGCTAATCTACTGTAGTATCTTTAATTGTCTAGTTATCTCCTCGCTTCTCTGATGTATTGATCAATGGGTCACAGGACTACGTTTCCCCCTTTATCTGTCTCACAAATTATACATTCTTCCCTATTGGCCAGTTCCTTAATTACCCTACTTTCTTCCCTACTACCATCGGAGGGACTAAACCTGTTAAGATTCAATCTTACAATATCCTGCACAGCCAGCTCATAAAATACCTTAATTGGAGGAAATGCAGAAAAATTAGGGAGAAAAGTAGAACGAGGTTTAACCTTACCCTTCTGTTGATCCAATTTAGTCACTGTGTTGTCCTCACTCTCATTTTCCATTAGAAGGTCCATTAGACCTTGCAGGACCTGTCTATCATTTTCAACAGGGAGATCCACAATCTGTTGTAATTTAGCGTCCAATTCATGGCCATGATAAAACATTATTTTTAAAGTAAGTCTACGGCAAAACATGTATAAATCCTCCACAACTTCAAAGACGTCCAGTTTTTTAGCGGCTAAATTGGATCAACAGAAAAGTAAGTTTTAACCTCGCTCTACAAAAGTGGAAAAATTATTTTTGATGGTAAATAAACCGGTCATAACAACATTTTATTTACTCCCCAAGATACAAACATACTGTGTTTCAATGGGAGAAAAAATGTGCACCTGCCATCCCTAACCTATTTCTTGGATGGTGGGAGGGTTGCCTAGGGGCCAACTTCTTGAACAGTACCGCCCCCACATTTTGGTGTTGTACCATTTTGTCGATGATTCCTGATTTTATGGGATGGCCCAGAAAGTATGGCACAGGAATTTTTCACATCTATGGGACATAATGATCTAAATATAGTCTTGATCTCAACCATCTCAAACACCTCTGTGAATTTTCTTGACCTACATCTCTCATTTACAGAGACGGGACAAATTGCCATCACACTGTATTGAAAAACCATGGCAGGCAACAGTTTGCTCCATTTTGAGTTTTTCCATACTAAACAACTACGGGACAAAATACTGGTTGGCCAGTTCTTGAGGTTATGCTGCAATTGCTCAGATGATGGTGAGTTTCAGAAACAAGCCAATGATTTAAAGACCAGATTCAAACAAAGAGGGTATCCGAAACGAGTTATACCACCAACATATAATTAGGGTACACATTCCAAGAGGACTGAATTGTTGTGTACTAAAATTAGGAAAGGGGACAACCTGGTTCGCATTTATACCCCTTTTAATAACCATTGGAATGACCTGAGGGGAATTTTTTTTTCAACAATAATTTTTATTGAAATTTCAAATATAAGTACAAACATCTGATATGTTACATACTGCTGTTATTGATATTGGTATCCAGGAGGAAGTTGCCTTCGAAAGTCTATTTGAATGCTATAATATTTCCATACCATGCAATTGCACATATCAGAAGCAGACATTTGTTTAAAGGTATAACTCTATTATCCCATAATATAAAAAAAACAAAACCAAAACATTAACAAGAAATTGACTATAAACCGCATAAAAATATGTACCTATGAATGTTCATATAACATTTCTACCTATAAATGTTGTTAGAATGAGGCTGTTGGTGCTTCTATAACAAGGAATGAAAGGCTTTCCCTTGTGGATGACTTCCCTTGTGGTGCCCGTGGTGTTCCCATGAACTCACATCAGCCAGAATGGCTCTTAGTAATTATGATAGTCTAAACATGAGGAGAGGATTTGATTCATTTATAATATGATGGAGAAGTCTTCTTTATTATGTTGTCTTGTTGAGTCTCTATTCCTAATGCACCACTCCATGGAGAGATTGTAATTTGTGTAATGAATAAGCTTGTGCATGGGAGTTGCGTCAGGGGTACCCCATGATGCCAAGATAATTTGTTTAGCTGAGCAGAGTAGGTGTATAATTTTAAATCTCATATTGCTAGGAAATGTATCTATGCCCAGGTGTAGTATAGCTAAATCAGGCTGCAAGTTGGAGCACATCCCCATGTTAGATTTAAGTAGTAGTTCCACATACTTCCAGAATGGGCCTAGTGTGGGACATTCCCAAAGTATATGGAGAAGATTTGCTTTCTTGTGATGGCATCTCCAACAAATTGCCTTATCAGGATCTGAAAATGTTGAGAGTTTATCAGGTGTATAATACCAGTTAAGAAATATTTTTGTTGAGTTTCCCAATGATTGATGCATTTAGTGTATCTATAGAAGGACGTGAGTGCATATTGAACCTGCTCGCTGGTTGGATGTATGTTTAGGAGTGTGCTCTGTCCAATATAGCTTATATCTATCCAGCAAGTGAGTCTTGGTTTCTTGCAACACTGAGTACCACATGGAGATACCTTTTTTAAAACACAAGGGGGTAGTTAACTACCTATATATACTATTATCAATCTGAGGGATCTGAAATGAACTCACAGACAAAAGATGAGAGATCTGTTGGTAAATATAGAAGGATGCTTTGGAATTTTTGAATTCTTCTGGGAGGAGATCATAAGGGAGCAAGGCGTTGTTTGATATAATTTGGTCTAATGTTACTATACCTGCATTTTGTATTTTTGCAACAGGGAAGTTATCAATATATAATTTCAAACACTCTATAGGTATGCTCACTTCTCGTACATCTTTAGAATCAGGTTTATTGGCAAAAAAATGTCTCCACGCATTTAATGTGGCTTCAATAATTGGGTATGGTGATTTTGTGGAATTTTTGTGCGACAATATTCTACTTACTAAGTAGTCCTTTGGGGATATATCAAGAATTAGGGTCTCAATATTTTTCCATACTGGGTTGTTCCCCGGGACCCACCAAGCCTTTGAGGCCTCTAATTGGCATGCAAAATAATATTGCTCTAATTCAGGTATTCCAAATCCACCCTTGGATTTGTGAACAGTAAGGGCCCTAAAGGATACTCTTGGTTTCTTCTCTTTCCAAACAATTTTTGAGATAATTGTATGCATTTAAAAAAAAAAGGTTTTAGGGAGGGGGATATGTACTATTCTAAATAGATATAATATTTTGGTAGAGTTAGCATTTTAAATGCAGCAAGCCGTCTTGCCCAAGAAAGATATAATTTTGATAAGCTTTGTAGTTCTAATTCTACCTTTTGGAGTAAAGGGACATCGTTAGTATGGTAAAGATCTGACGATTTGAGTGGTGTCTGAATTCCTAAGTATGGTATGTAAGACTTGGCCCATGCAAAGGGAATTTTTTTAGAAATGTCCTTCTTTATAGAATTATCAATATTGATACTCAATAGTAGCGATTTACTTTCATTAATTTTGTAGAATGAGGCTGCTGAGAATGTTTTAATAGTTTCTATGATATGGTGGCGGGAGCTAATTGGGTTGCTACATGTTATTATTACATCATCAGCAAACAACCCCAGCTTTTGCTGAGTGTCTTTAATTAGTATTTCCAGATGTTGCTGTTTGCTGTAATGGCAATCGCCAGGGTCTCCATTATTAAAGTAAAAAGGCAGGGGGAAAGTGGGCAGCCCTGACGGGTACCATTAGAAATTAGGAGCTGTTTGGAGTGAAAACCTGATACCAATACATTTGCAGTAGGTGATGAATACAGGGCCATGATAGCTGATCTGATTGTTCCCGTGAACCAAAATTTTGTAAGAATAGCCTCCAGAAATCCCCAGTGTACTCTGTCAAATGCCTTCTCCGCATCCAGGGAAAGGAACAGGGAAGGCACCCAAAAGAGCTCGGCATTTCTTAGAAGTTGTAAAACCTTCCTGGTACCATCAGAGGTTTGTCTGCCTGGTGTGAATCCAACTTGGTCCGGGTGGACAATAGAGGTCAGAACTTTAAGAATCCTAACAGCTAACACCTTTGCATTCAGTTTTGTATCCCTATTGAGAAGTGAAATTGGCCTGTAGCTGGAAGGAGTGCTAGGGTCTTTACCTGATTTTTGTAGAACAATTATATTTGCTTGCAGAAGCTCTTGAGGAATTTTTCCTGAATACATAAATGAATTAAATAATGGGGTGCTAGGAGAAAAGCAAAGTGATGATAATAATCATTTGGGAGACCGTCTGGTCCTGGGGCTTTGTTTAGTTTCAGTGATTTAATTGTAGCCAGGATCTCATCTATGGAGATTTGGGCGTTTAACCTCCCTGGCGGTAAGCCCGAGCTGAGCTCGGGCTATGCCGCGCAGGGGGAGATCTCAGCCCCTGGTGGGGCGATTTTTATCCTGTAAAGTGCTGTACGCGCAGCTAGCACTTTGCTAGTCGCGTGTACAGCTTGATCGCCGCCGCTCTGCGCAGCGGCGCAAGAGGGCCCCCCCCGCCAGAGCCCTGCGCTGCCCGGACCAATGAGTTCCGGGCAGCGCTATGGGCTGGATCGGAGACGTCTGACGTCAGGACGTCGGCTGACGTCCATGACGTCATTCCGATCGTCGCTATGGCGACAGGAGAAGCCAAACAGGGGAGCGCGTTATATACGCGTTCCCCTGTTTGCTATTGTTGCCGGCGACGATCGAACTAGAGGGACACATGCGCCCTCTAGTGGAGTTTCATGTAGCTACCACTCTGGTAGCTTTACATGAAACATAAAAAAAAAAATTAAAAAAATTGGATTTCTGCAATTTTTGCAGAAAAAATTAACCGCCAAGGAGGTTAAGTTCTTAGTTTGTTCGGGGGATAATTTAGGAGTCTGGATAGAGTCCAAAAAGGAACTGATTACTTGTGGGGTAGGTTGTATCGTATGGACATCCTTTCCCAAGTTATAAAGCACTGAATAATAATCACAGAAAGCATCTGCTATGTCTTTAGGATTTTCAAGCTTCGTTTTTGTAAATGGATGGATGATTTGTGGAATATGAGCTTTTGCTTGTGTTGCTTTTATGTATTTTGCTAATAAGCTGCCTGTCTTATTACTCTGAGAGTAGAAGGTCAATCTAGTTTTACGAAGCTGAAGGTCAAACTGAAATAATAATAGTTTTCTCAGTTCCTGTCTGGTTCTAAACAACTCATTCTCTAATGTGGATGTTGGAGAGGCTTTATGAATTGTTTCTAGGCTCTTGATTTTGTTTAGTAGATGATCTATAGAAGCTAATCTTTTTTTTTTTTTTTTTTTTTTTTTATAATTGCCTGCTGTTTGATAAAGACTCCCCTTATATATGCTTTGTGTGCACACCACACCGCACTCATTCCAACTTCACCATTATTGTTACATTTGAAATATTCAGCAAGTTGTTCATAAATCTGTGCTTTAACTTCTTTATCAGACAATGGCCTCGATTCATCATTCTCTTTGAGATAACTTTTTCCAGTTTGTTAAATTACCGAATTCGAAGTTTAGCGATTTCTAGTTGTATTCATCAAGGTTTTTCCTCATTCGGTGTGAATTCGATAACAATTCGGTAACCATTCGGTAACGTGTCGATATTTCCATTTTACAGTGGTACTTTAACACAAGGCCATAAGATTCCCATGCAATTGTGGGTAAAAGGCAGTCCTTTGAGCACTACGTAGCAACATTCTGAATAGGGCTTTACACCTGGACCAGGATTCTGAAAGTGGTTGGGACAATCCCACAATTTGATAGGAGCCTTTTCTAAAAAATTATAGTGCAGCTAGCAAATTAGTTAACCCTGACACTGCCTGTGTTCTCTTACAAGATGATTCAAGAGAAATGCAGATGTCGTGTTATAGCAAATAAATCTATTCTCTTACAAATTTATATGGTTGCAGACCTTATTCTTGCCCTTCTGCGCCTTTGAATCACTCTCAGCTGATACATAACCACTTCAAATGGCTCCACCTTCTCTGTCAGCAATGATCTGACAGGAATAACGACAGAGCAGTGAAGGAGATAACTAATCCTAAATGTAACGCTAAACCACGCCCACTTTCTTTTTCATGAATTGCACTTTATTCCGTTTTAGCGAATCGTTACCGAATCGTTACCGAATATTCGCTAACAGCTGTAGATAACTTTGATGAATCCTGAAATGAAGTTAACAAATTCGGTATTTTACCAAACTGTTGTTAACAAATTTGCTAAGTGTTGATAAATCGAGGCCAATGGCCTCGATTCATCAACACTTAGCAAATTTGTTAACAACAGTTTGGTAAAATACCGAATTTGTTAACTTCATTTCAGGATTCATCAAAGTTATCTACAGCTGTTAGCGAACATTCGGTAACGATTCGGTAACGATTCGCTAAAACGGAATAAAGTGCAATTCATGAAAAAGAAAGTGGGCGTGGTTTAGCGTTACATTTAGGATTAGTTATCTCCTTCACTGCTCTGTCGTTATTCCTGTCAGATCATTGCTGACAGAGAAGATGGAGCCATTTGAAGTGGTTATGTATCAGCTGAGAGTGATTCAAAGGCGCAGAAGGGCAAGAATAAGGTCTGCAACCATATCAATTTGTAAGAGAATAGATTTATTTGCTATAAGACGACATCTGCATTTCTCTTGAATCATCTTGTAAGAGAACACAGGCAGTGTCAGGGTTAACTAATTTGCTAGCTGCACTATAATTTTTTAGAAAAGGCTCCTATCAAATTGTGGGATTGTCCCAACCACTTTCAGAATCCTGGTCCAGGTGTAAAGCCCTATTCAGAATGTTGCTACGTAGTGCTCAAAGGACTGCCTTTTACCCACAATTCCATGGGAATCTTATGGCCTTGTGTTAAAGTACCACTGTAAAATGGAAATATCGACACGTTACCGAATGGTTACCGAATTGTTATCGAATTCACACCGAATGAGGAAAAACCTTGATGAATACAACTAGAAATCGCTAAACTTCGAATTCGGTAATTTAACAAACTGGAAAAAGTTATCTCAAAGAGAATGATGAATCGGGGCCAATATACTAGAGTTTAGTCTAGAAAGGAGGACGACCTATGGATGAGGGACCAGATCAGAAAGTTACTGTAATTGGGGAGTGGTCAGACCACGATATAGGGCCAATCTCAGCAGCTTGGATAGACAGTAGAAAAAAATGTGTCTGTAAGGAAAAGGTCTATCCTACTGTAAGTTTTATGAACATTTGAAAAAAAGGTGAAATCTCTCTGTGTTCCATGCAGCAGTCTCCAGGGGTCAAATAGCTCTAAGTCATGAAGAATTTTTTGCATAGAGGGCTGGTGCTTTTTTGCCTTTATATGTTGAGTCTAGAGAGGGCAGAATGCACATGTTGAAGTCCCCTCCTATTATTAAATAGCCTTGTTGAACATCTTTTATGCGCTGTAGGGTGGATGAGAGGAATTTCCGCTGATTGTTATTAGGTGCATATATATTCGCCAATGTGTATGTAGTGTTGTCTAGTTTGCAGATTATAATGACATATCTGCCAGCAGGGTCACTATGGGTAGATATTATGTCTGCTTGTAGTTTGGAGTGTAGGGCTGTCATTACGCCTCTTTTTTGTTGTTGTAAAGTTTGAAAACCATGGCGAGTCATAAAATGGGTTTCCTGAACTAGTAATATATCCGCGTTAGACCTAGTAGCCTCTTTCCAAAGCATATATGTCGTTTTTGTGGAGAAATGAGTCTGTGAGCATTCATGGATAGTACTTTTATCTCCATTTAGATCAAATAATGAAGTATGCTTGTAAGGAAGCCTTTCAAGGGTTGTCTTGTATATACTCTATTACGGGTGCCACTAAGAGATAACATTTGTAGGTAGAAGAGGATGAGTGGTAAAAACAGGTACTGAAAAGAAAACCATAAAGTGAACTGGAACAACATTAGCAATTGAACTAGATTAACTAGTGCTAAGCGGAGCACTGGGTATTGATCCGTAGTGTGCAGACGGGATATACCCAAAAGGCAGAAAGATATCTTCACTGTTACAGTTCAGACCCTGGAAATCAGGTGGTGGACTTGTGCCATTCAAGAGGTAACTTAACAGACCCTCTTTGGTTTTTGTTGGGGGCAGGATTTACATGCACTTGAACTTTCCATCCCTTTAGCAGACGTATGCCTTCTTCAGGAGAAGTGATGACATGTGAATGTACCTCCTCTGTTAATGATTTATTTGACTGGGAACCCCCATTTGTAGGGGAGTTGATGGTCTCTCAGGGCTGCGGTAAAAGGAGCCAGTGATCTTCTCATAGTCAAGGTGTGTTGCGATAGATCTGGAAAGATTTGTACCTCGGCATAGGGGTCAGGTAGTTTTGACAGTTTTCTTGCAGCTTGTACCAACTTGTCTTTGGTGACATACAGTGGTGTGAAAAACTATTTGCCCCCTTCCTGATTTCTTATTCTTTTGCATGTTTGTCACACTTAAATGTTTCTGCTCATCAAAAACTGTTAACTATTAGTCAAAGATAACATAATTGAACACAAAATGCAGTTTTAAATTATGGTTTTTATTATTTAGTGAGAAAAAAACCCTCCGAATCTACATGGCCCTGTGTGAAAAAGTGATTGCCCCCCTTGTTTAAAAATAACTTAACTGTGGTTTATCACACCTGAGTTCAATTTCTGCAGTCACCCCCAGGCCTGATTACTGCCACACCTGTTTCAATCAAGAAATCACTTAAATAGGAGCTATCTGACACAGAGAAGTAGACCAAAAGCACCTCAAAAGCTAGACATCATGCCAAGATCCAAAGAAATTCAGGAACAAATGAGAACAAAAGTACTGTAATTGAGATCTATCAGTCTGGTAAAGGTTATAAAGCCATTTCTAAAGCTTTGGGGCTCCAGCGAACCACAGTGAGAGCCATTATCCACAAATGGCAAAAACATGGAACAGTGATGAACCTTCCCAGGAGTGGCCGGCTGACCAAAATTACCCCAAGAGCGCAGAGAAAACTCATCCCAGAGGCCACAAAAGACCCCAGGACAACATCTAAAGAACTGCAGGCCTCACTTGCCTCAATTAAGGTCATTGTTCACGACTCCACCATAAGAAAGAGACTGGGCAAAAACAGGCTGCATGACAGATATCCAAGGTGCAAACCACTTTTAAGCAAAAAGAACATTAAGGCTCGTCTCAATTTTGCTAAAAAAAACATCTCAATGATTGCCAAGACTTTGGGGAAAATACCTTGTGGACCGACGAGGCAAAAGTTGAACTTTTTGGAAGGTGCGTGTCCCGTTACATCTGGCGTAGAAGTAACACAGCACTTCAGCAAAAGAACATCATACCAACAGTAAAATATGGTGGTGGTAGTGTGATGGTCTGGGGTTGTTTTGCTGCTTCAGGACCTGGAAGGCTTGCTGTGATAGATGGAACCATGAATTCTACTGTCTACCAAAAAATCCTGAAGGAGAATGTCCGGCCATCTGTTTGTCAACTCAAGCTGAAGCGATCTTGGGTGCTGCAGCAGGACAATGACCCAAAGAACACCAGCAAATCCACCTCTGAATGGCTGAAGAAAGACTAAATGAAGACGTTGGAGTCGCCTAGTCAAAGTCCTGACCTGAATCCTATTGAGATGTTGTGGCATGACCTTAAAAAGGCGGTTCATGCTAGAAAACCCTCAAATAAAGCTGAATTACAACAATTCTGCAAAGATGAGTGGGCCAAAATTCCTCCAGAGCGCTGTAAAAGACTTGTTGCAAGTTATCGCAAATGCTTGATTGCAGTTATTGCTGCTAAGGGTGGCCCAACCAGTTATTAGGTTCAGGGGGCAATTTCTTTTTCACACAGCTCCATGTAGGTTTTGAGTTTTTTTTCTCACTAAATAATAAACACCATCATTTAAAACTGCATTTTGTGTTCAATTATGTTATCTTTGACTAATAGTTAATGGTTTTTGATGAGCAGAAACATTTAAGTGTGACAAACATGCAAAAGAATAAGAAATCAGGAAGGGGGCAAATAGTTTTTCACACCACTGTAGAAGTGAATCCTGGCCATGATATCTCTTGTTGTAGAAGGAGGAAGATGGCGTGGTTTTGGTAGTCTGTGTGCTTTGTCTATCATAAGTTTGCCTTCAGGTACATTAGGTAGCAGAGTTTGGATAAGTTCTCTAACATAGTGGCTGAGATCTTCAGGAAGCACTGCCTCACTCACCACTCTTAATTTCACATTATTTCGTCCATTTCTGTCCTCCATGTCAGCCATTTTATCTTTCATCCATTTAATATCAGATGTATTTTGTACAACCACATCAATCATCTTATTATGCTCCACTGTTACGTCACTTAACATATCTTCTACTCTGTTTACTCTGTCCCCCAGTGAGGATAGTGAGATTTGCAAGTGATTAGTGATGGATGTGAATTCAGAGGATAAAGGTAGCCATACACTGGTCGATTTGCTATTAGATCGACCAGCTGACAGATCCCTATCTGATCGAATCTGATCAGAGAGGGATCGTATGGCTGCCTTTACTGCAAACAGCCTGAAACCTTTACTGCTTTCAGCCTGAAACCGATCACAATCTGTTGAGCTGCTCCTGCCACTTGTGTCCCCCCTCCCCGTATACATTACCTAAAGCTGGCTCCGGGTCCTCTTCTCCGCGCTGCACCCCGCACCGCATCCCTGCGTACACTGTGTCACTCCGTGACCAGGAAGTTCAAATAGAGCACCCTCTATTTGAACTTCCTGGTCACTGCAGTGACACAGGAAGTTAATGTACGCTGGGATGGAAGCAGGAACAGAGCGGAGAAGACACGGAGAAGACGCCCGATTGCCCGGGAGCCAAAGTCAGGTAATGTATACCTGATCGGATCGGCCGCCGCTAGCGACGCGCTCCCTACCCGCGGGCGATCGACGGTATTTTTCCGCACGGCACGATCGACGGACCGATCCAATTTTGGGAGGAAATCGAATCGGCGGGTGCGTTTAGCGCGAACGATTGGCAGCAGATTCTATCCCAGTGATCGAATCTGCTGTCGAAACGGCCGCAAATCGGGCCAGTGTATGGCCAGCTTAAAGCTTGTTTCAAGGAAATAAGCAAGCTTTTCAGACAGTCCTGTGTTACTGTCTTATCTGAGGCAGGGAATCTCTCTATAGCTGGCAGTGCGTTGAGCTGAGGATTATCTCCTACCTTGTCAGATGAAGTGGAAGCAGTCAGTTTCATTTTCGATTTTACAGGGCTTCTGGAGAAGGGTGAGCATGGAGATGGTGTGTTAGAACCAGAGCGATCCTTATCTGGGCTGTCATTAATCACAGTTAAGGTGGCCATACACTGGTCGATTTGCCATCAGATTCGACCAACAGACAGATCCCTATCTGATCGAATCTGATCAGAGAGGGATCGTATGGCCACCTTTACTGCAAACAGATTGTGAACCGATTTCAGCCTGAAACCAATCACAATCTGTTGTGGTGGTGGTGCTGCTGGGTCCCGGGTCTCTCTCCGCTCTTCTTCTCCGCTCTGGTCTCCGGCTCCAGCATGCTTCACTTCTTACTGCCCGGCAGGAAGTTTAAACAGTAGAGCGCCCTCTACTGTTTAAACTTCCTGCCGGGCAGGAATAAGTGAAGGCATGCCGGAGACCAGAGCGGAGAAGAGCGGAGACGAGCGGGGGCAGTCGCGCCGGCGGAGCAGGTAATGTATGCGGGCTCTATTGCGTCGGTCGTCGGGCACTCGAACGCCGCTAGCGATGCGCTCTTTACCCGCGGGCGATCGGCGGTAATTTTCCGCATGGCGCGATCGACGGGATCGGACGAAATGAATCGAAATTCGGCGTGTAGCGCGAGCGATTGGCAGCAGATTCGATCCCAGTGATCGGATCTGCTGTCGAAACGGCGGTAAATCGGGCCAGTGTATGGCCAGCTTTAATGAATCTGCTCCTGTTTGTGTTTCCAGAGCGTGGGCTGCTGAGGAGTCAGCGCCATCTTTGCTCTGTTTATTCTGTATGGACGCTGCTCGGTCAGGGTAGAAATCTGTCAGTTTGAGTAGTTTCTGAGCTCCTTTTTTTCTTTTCTTGTTTACCTCTATCTCCATTGAGTGATCCTCTGTGTCAGAGTTGTTAGCCATAAAGTTTGGCAAGCTGTGAGCTGCAGTAACAGGGTCCAGGGTTCAGAGCTCTACAGGCTGCTGGACACACCCCGACCTGAGGGGAATTTTGACCAAACACTGGCCAATCCTACATACGGATCCAACTCTGGCTGAATTTATTACCAACCCTGATGGATCTCCGTTGTAGGAGCCATTTTCAGAGAAAAAGACACAAAGTACAAACAAAAGTAAGCTTCCCCTGTGGTGGCTGCAATGTGTGTACATATATGCGCCCCACAAACACAATTGTCAGCCCAAAAATGAATAAAACCTTTTGCATTAAGGAATTTATTAATTGTCAGACAAAAGGAGTGGTCTATCTCCTAGGTTCTCAACATGCGGTACGCGTACCCCAGGGGGTACTTCTGATGGGTCCAGGGGGTACTCGGGCTTGATATACTTAACTAAGAATAACAAATTTAGAGATATAGAAAATTATAATTCTTATTTAAACAACACCAAATTAGTATTTTAGCTAATTAAAAGCAATAATAAATGCTTGTACGTTGTTTAGAACCAATTATCATGTACTACGATTAAATATATATTTGTCAAGGGGTACTTGTGATCATGTTTACTATGCTAGGGGGTACTCGATGAGAACAGGGTTTTAAAAGGGGTACACACTTATAAAATGTTGAGAAACACTCATGAAATGCCCATGTGGTCTGTTTTATGTCGGTTAGACAAAAAAAAAAAAAGACACTTTTCAACAATCCGTATGGCATCAATCGATTTGGAAGAGGCTAAGACCCTTACATCGGTAGCAGATCATGCCCTAAAAAACATGGAGGTTCAATAAGAGGTTGGACAGTAAGTGGACTTAAACATATATTTCCATCTCCTAGAGACAGTGACATAACACAGCAGCTACTGAAACATGAAACTCGGTGGATCTACGATCTGGGTTTTCTGCACTGAGTTTATTATCATTATCTTCTTCTGTATTGGGATGGACTTCCTCCAAGGTGAATGGAGGTTTACACCCCTGGTGTGTAGTGCTGTGTAATACATTTCACCATCTCCTTTTTCATATTCATCTTTGTTCCACTTTAGTCCCTGCATGTGGCTATAGTCACCATGAATGTATATTTTCTCTTGGACTCTCCTTGCTGTTCTATTCTAGGTATTTGCCCTTCTTAACCTCCCTGGCGGTTTTAATTTTTTTTACTGCAAAAATTGCAGAAATCCTATTCTTTTTTTTTTTTTTTTATGTTTCATGTAAAGCTACCAGAGTGGTAGCTACATGAAACTCCACTAGAGGGCGCATGTGTCCCTCTAGTTCGATCGTCGCCGGCAACAATAGCAAACAGGGGAACGCGTATATAACGCGCTCCCCTGTTTGGCTTCTCCTGTCGCCATGGCGAGGATCGGAATGACGTCATGGACGTCAGCCGACGTCCTGACGTCAGGAGGCTCAGATCCAGCCTGTAGCGCTGCCCGGAACTCATTGGTCTGGGCAGCGCAGGGCTCTGGCGGGGGGGGGGCCTCTTCTGCCGCTGCGTGCGGGCGATCGCCGCGGCGGCGATCAAGCTGTACGCGCGGCTAGCAAAGTGCTAGCTGCGCGTACAGCACTTTCAATTATGCAAATCGCCCCACCAGGGGCTGAGATCTCCTCCTGCGCGGCATAGCCCGAGCTCAGCTCGGGCTTACCACCAGGGAGGTTAAAGAGGTGTTTTGTGAGTAGACCCTCTGAATAATACCCCTATCCCCATTTTGCTTTTTGATCTTATAATGCTTTCTATGGGTCCCTTGATTTTGTTTCATGGGGATTTTACAACAGGCTATCTTCTCACCCATGTGTGAGTTAATGCGTGTATATGTATATCTGGACTGTGGTTCCCTTTGGACGAACTTTCACCTCCCTCTGTGAGTGATTGACACATCCTCATTGAATTATGTGTATACTTATTTAATGTTTCTTTCACTTGTATCCCTTGCAGCTAGCACCTTACTAGCCTTGAAGTTTCTTCAGAATGTATATGTGACGGATTGCGGAGAAACCGGCGCGCGTTCTGACAGTGAGGTGGCGGAATCCGCGCACAGAGCGGCGGTTTCCCTGCAGCAACATGCTTCTGATTTGCCTGGACCTAGTAGTGCACACAGATGGAGAGCTACGCACGCGCGCGCCGCAAGACAGGCTCTTTATGCCAATAGGAGAATTGGGAATACCATGCTTCCCTTGGATCAGCCGATCCTGGTCACTGCTGTAGATGACTCTCCTCTGCAGAGTAGACACCCCTTATCCCATACTCCAAGTTTGCAACTCAGTGTGGGGGTATTACATGGGGAGAATCTGCAATTTCTGGTTTTGCATATGGCAACCTCTACCATCATTCTTGGCATGCCCTAGTTACAAGTTCACTCGCCTCAGATAGACTGGGTTTCAGGTCAGCTAACGAGCTGGTCATCCCACTGTTATCATCATTGTTTAGCGAAAGTAACTATGGGTAATACCAACATTCAGGTTGAAGGTGTGCCGAGACAATACGCAGAATTTGCTGACGTCTTCTGTCCTAAGTCAGCGGACAAACTTCCCCCCACCGTGCCTTCGATTGTCCCATCGATCTGAGATCTGGTTGTATGCCGCCCAGGGGTCATCTTTACAACCTGTCTGGGCCGGAGAAACTAGCTATGCAGGAATACATCAGGGAAAACTTGCCGAAAGGGTTCATCCGTCCCTCTCGTTCACCAGCAGGGGCAGGTTTCTTTTTTGTAAAGAAAAAAGACGGAGGCCTCCGTCCTTGTATTGATTATCGAGGCCTGAATAAGATCACAGTGAAAAACCGCTACCCTTTGCCATTGATTGACGATTTGTTCAAGCAGGTGACCAATGCCAAGATTTTTTCCAAGCTAGATCTCAGGGGTGCATACAATCTAGTCCGTATCAGGGACGGTGACGAATGGAAGACGGCCTTCAACACACCCGACGGGCATGACGGGCATTACGAGTACCTGGTGATGCCCTTCGGGTTGTGCAACGCACCAGCCGTCTTCCAGGAGTTAATCAATGAGGTGTTCAGGGGAGTGCTGGGGAAGTTTTTTCTGGTTTACCTGGACGATATACTAATCTTTTCGTCCAGTCTCTCTGAACATCGCCACCATGTCAGATGGGTTTTAAAAAAGTTAAGACAGAATCAATTTTATGCCAAACTGGAGAAATGCCTCTTCGAGGTAGAGTCAGTAGCCTTCTTGGGGTACATTATCTCCACTTCTGGTCTCTCGATGGACCCGGGGAAAGTTTCTGCTTTCCTGGAGTGGCCTCAGCCTGTGGGGCTGAAGGCACTTCAGAGATTCCTGGGGTTTGCTAATTACTACAGAAGGTTCATTAAGGGGTACTCTACCATCATCTCTCCTCTCACCAGTCTCACCAGGAAAGGGGCTGACACTCATCACTGGTCACTAGAAGCTCATGCAGCCTTTTCGACCCTAAAGAAACTGTTTTGTTCTGCCCCAATACTGAGGCATGTTGACGTCGCCTTTCCCTTCATTGTAGAGGTTGATGCCTCAGAGGTGTGGGTAGGAGCAGTGTTGTCTCAGAGGTCAGGTTTGCAGGGCAAGCTGCACCCATGTGCCTACTTTTATCGCGATTTTCACCCGCCGAGAGAAATTATGACATCGGCAATTCCTCAGGTGTTATGTTGCTGATGCGCAAACTGATTGGGTAAAGTTTTTGCCATTCGCAGAGTTTGCGCACAACAATCTGAAGAGCTCTTCTTCTGGGTTCTCCCCATTTCAGGTGGTGTCAGGAGAACCACCTAAGTTTGCTCCTTTGCCGGTCACATCTACTCCTTTCCCAGCTCTGGAGGATTGTCAAAGGGCCCTGAAAGAGATTTGGGGAATGGTTAAGAGGAACCTAGGGAAAGCTATCCAAACCCAGAAGAAGCAGGCCGATAAACATCGGTCTGAAGAGTGGAGATTCTCTCCAGGAGATTTGGTATGGGTGTCCACTCGTCACTTGGCCTTAAAACAATTGTCACCCAAGCTGGGTCCTAAGTTTATAGGACCTTTTCCAGTGGCCAAGAAAATCAATAAAGTCACGTATGCCATTGATCTCCCACCCAGTATGAAAGGTGTGAGATCGTTCCATGTGTCCCTGTTGAAACCAGCAGTACAGGTGGACTCCCCCCCCCCCCCCCCCCCCCGTGGTGGTGGATGACCAACCAGAGTATGAGATTGAAAAGATTCTGGATTCTCACCTGGTACAGAATTCTGTGCAGTATCTGGTCCACTGGAAGGGATATGGCATAGAGGAAAGATCTTGGGTGCCAGATTGTCACATGCATGCGGAAGAATTAAAGAAAGAGTTCCATGACTTACATCCTGGGAAGCCTGGTGGAAAGTGTCCGGAGTCCACTCCTCGGGGGGGTACTGTGACGAATTGCGGAGAAACCGCCGCGCGTTCTGACAGTGAGGCGGCGGAATCCACACACAGAGCGGCGGTTTCCCCGCAGCAACATGCTTCTGGTTTACCTGGATCTAGTAGTGCACACAGATGGAGAGCTACGCGCGCCGCAAGACAGGCTCTTTATGCCAATAGGAGAAGGGTCAGCTGATCGAGGCGTTCAGCTGATCCCAGCTCAGCAGGTGATTGGTTGATGGGAGCTGGGCGGCGCTGTGGAGCGCTTTACTATATATATCTCTTGCTGTTCAGTTGCTGGTTATCTGGCGTTGCGAATACCTATGTGTTAGCACTCAGACCTTAGTCAGATCCTTCAGTGTGGTGGAACCAGGTGGACCTGGGAATTCACACTTAGCCAGTATACTGTGTTATTCTTTAGACCAGTTCCAGGGTGTAGAGACCATGGGCCTCACACCCCAGACTAGGAATACTGTGTATCATCTGTGTTATTCTTTAGACCAGTTCCAGGGTGTAGAGACCATGGACCTCACACCCCAGACTAGGAATACTGTGTATCATCTGTGTTATATATCAGACTAGTTTCAGGATGTAGGAACCACGGATCTCACACTCAGACTAGGAAACTTGTGTTATCATTCTGTTATACATCAGACTAGTTCCAGGGTGTAGAGACCACGACCTCACACCCAGACTAGGCATTGTTTGATATCTGTTATGACTTATTGCTTTCCTGACTTTCCCTCAGCTTTCTGATTCGGTACCTTGCATTTCTGATTACCTGTTGCCAAACCCTGCTTGCCTTGGATACCGAATCAGCTTCCTGTCTTTGTACTTTATCTGTCTGTGTATTGCCGACCCGGCCTGCCCAACCTTTCTGGCTGTCACCTACCCCTTGGGTGCTCAGCCTTCCTGCAGGGGCCCCATGCTCCTCAGAGGGGGCACTGCTGCTAAATCAGTCTGGATCTCCTTCTCCTGGAGTCCTTGACTGCAGTAGACTCTGTCTCTACTCATTGGACCACCTGCTACCCCGGTGGTCCAAATTACTACTGGTACACGCTTCAGGTGTCCAGAGGTTAGCAATATATCTGTATTATCGGTGATTCTGCAGATCATTAATAATCAGGTATATTTCTGTATTCTTGGTGATACTGCAGATCACCAATAATCAGATTCTCTCTGCGTGCTGACACCAATCGTTACAGTATATATGGATATACAAGGTCTCGTGGTGTACAAAGATGGATTTTTATCTTGAAGACAGCCTCTTTTCTTGCATTAATGGCCTCTAAGTGTATTCGTATTTGTTGGCATAGCTAATTGTAAATATATATTTGTTTTTACATCTATTGCTTATACACAGCTTCTGTGCTGTTCTATCAAATTACATGTTATTATATGGTGGACCACTAGATGGCTCTGTTATTACACAAGTTTACCAGCATTACTTCTTTTGTATTACCACCCGATCATTCAGTATTTATAAAAAGTTATATGTACTTTTACTGTATGATTTTTTCAGTGTTTTTATATATTCTTATTTCCCTTGGGAGATAAATTTACTATTCCCACTTCTATTGTTCTATTCTTATGCTATACCTCATATTTTTTCCTTTCCTCTCTCCCCTCTCCTTGGCTTACTCACAGACCGGGTGGATGCTGGGGATGCGAGATTAGTAAGCATATATCAGTAGAGATGGCCCAAACTGTTCTCAGAGAACAGGCCATGGAGAATGACCTCGGGATTATTTCCGCATTCATCATATTCCGCATTACTGTGCAGATGCTTTCCTGGCGGCCGTGCGTCCTTGATTGCATGCGTGCAGCCAGGAGTCCTTGATTGAGTGCCTGCACCCGGGAGTGCTCTGCGCATGCCCATGACGTCACGCAGAGCACTCCCGGGTGCAGGCACCCAATCAAGGACTCACGGCCACCAGGAAAGCGTCTACGCAGTAATGTGTAATATGTCGAATGCGGAATCACCCCGAGGCCATTTCCCATGGCCTGTTCACTTGCGAACAATTCAATAAACAGTTTGCCACATAACTATCAGTATTCTAGTGCGCAACTGCACACAACATTTTTAGATAGTTACCGCCCCCTCCCCTCTGTCTGTATATATATGGGCATCATAAGAAATGACATCGGCCCAGAAGAATCGCAATGTCATAGGTGGCTCACTGTCTCTCTCACCCCCCTTCTCTCGGTAAGGCTTGTTTGCCCGCTCAGCCTTCATTCTCCCCTCTCCTTTTCTACACATTGTTCACTGCGGTCTGGCTCCGCAATTTCCTCTCACTTTCCTTGGCTGTTATACAGCGTATATCAGCACTTTATTCTCATCTGGGTCCATTTCTACTCACCCAGTCCTTTATGTCTTTCACATTACTCACACTTTTTTATTAACTGTTGCACACTTCACACACTTTTGGTTTCCATGCAATACACTCTAGAGTATTATATATTGCACCTACTTATCTCCATTGCTGTTTTTGGAGAGTCTCTTATTATTTTCCAAATGCGACCATTATGCCCTTGTATTTTTAGATATAGACACGTTTTTTTTTGGGAGGCATACGCTGAGCTTTTTTTCTATATGAAATATGCTGTAGATTTACATCGTTACCTATGTGCATTCTTTGAGCCTACTGTTGTGGTTGGATGATAGAGTTTTTATATACGCTAATTAGAAATATTAATATTATGTCAGCATATTCCACCTGTTATTTGGTTTGCAACTGTTTTTATTGTTATCCTTGAATTTTTGGTATTGAATAAAGATAGAATCTTTTTGAACATATCTGAAGGGTGTGGTGCTTTTCAGATCTACTTTTCCTTTGTGGCTACTTGCATTGTTTGTGATCTGTTCTGCACACTTGGCTATTTACTATATGGCTGGTGTTTGGTGCTGTAAGACATTGCTGGGAGTTCCAGACATTGCTGGGAGTTTCAGATTGACTGTTTTTGCTTGGTTTTCGTCTATAATATCTTTTGCCTTTCCTATTCCCCTTATGTCTCCATCGATAAGCTTGATTCCGGGCATGGTCCTCTCTGTCTCTATCCAATTTCTTCTTCTTTTTTCACTCCACAATAGTTTGTTCTCTCTTATTCCAATCCCTTCTGAACTGTTCTAAAAAGGCTGAACTAATTTTATTTAGTCAAATGTGTCAATCGGTGTCTGTAATTTAGCAATTCCTTTCTTTAGTTTCTGCATGTTTTTTATCATGTGCTATTAACATATCTTTTATAATTGTGGAATATTTCTTCAGACCTGTTTCCCAATCCTCTTTCTCCTAGGCATCTACCTCCCAGGAGGGAAAGATTTGTACACATAGACCCTGAGGGTATATCTCCTCTTTTTTATAGCCCTCTAGGCTATGGGTGTTCCACCATGTTTTTAAATAACTTATGTGTGCATCCTTATTTACAAAGCATAATTTCCTAAATTCTTCCGGACCCATATTAGTGGTTTTCAGAATTACGTCCAAAAATCCTCTGCAATCTACTATTGCAACCACTTTCAAGTCTATCTATGAACTCCTTAATATTAGTACAGCAATATCACAATCACAAAGCCAAACATAAGATTTCCAAGACCCTTGGCCACTCTCATCAAAATTTCTCAATACAGGTATATGCGTGCTTTCATCTGGAAAGAAAAAGAACCAATAAAAGTTTAAAAAGTTACTAAATGAAGAAACAAGAACCAGAGAGCACAGCCAAATTACATTCAAAAACAATCTATGTACAAGTGTTCGTATCTAGAGCAAAGCAAATCATACACATTTAGGAGAAAATAGATCTTACAATGCACCAAATGCACGGAAATGTAAATATATCATTTTTATTTTTGATCATTTTCATTAAAATAAAAAATAAGACAAGGAAGCCACAATAGGGAAACCAAAACAGGGGGAGACAATAACCATTAAAACCAAAGGGACGAGTACAGGTGGCCGAGAAGAGTACGTATGTGGCTGGAGCCTAACAATATACATAGGGGAGTATCAATATGCGTGCGTAATTAGTAAATCAACAACGTAGACAATGGGAAGCGCATAAAAACAAAAGTATAAGGTGCTTAGTGCAATTAGTCTATAGTATGTATACAAAATCATCACCAATCCAGACCACGATACACAATAATTCAATACATATACAGTTAATCAAATAATATAGTACCGTATATACTCGCATATAAGCCGACCCGCATATATGCCGACCCCCCAACTTTTACCTGAAAAAACAGGGGAAAATGATTGACCCCCATATAAGCCGGGGGTAGGAAATGCTGGCCGCCTTATTCCCCTAGTGTGTCCCAGTATAGCTAGTAAAGTGCCCAGTATGGGTAGGTAGTGCCCCAGTATAGCTAGTATAGTGCCCAGTATAGCTAGTATAGTGCTCAGTTTAGCTAGTATAGTGTTCAGTATAGCTAGTATAGTGCCCCAGTTTAGCTAGTATAGTGCTCAGTATAGCTAGTATAGTGCTCAGTATAGCTAATAGAGTGCCCCAGTTTAGCTAGTATAGTGCTCAGTATAGCTAGTATAGTGCTCAGTATAGCTAGTATAGTGCCCCAGTTTAGCTAGTATAGTGCTCAGTATAGCTAGTATAGTGCCCCAGTTTAGCTAGTATAGTGCTCAGTATAGCTAGTATAGTGCTCAGTATAGCTAGTACAGTGCCCCAGTTTAGCTAGTATAGTGCTCAATATAGCTAGTAAAGTGCTCAGTATAGCTAGTATAGTGCTCAGTATAGCTAGTATAGTGCCCAGTATAGCTAGTATAGTGCCCCAGTTTAGCTAGTATAGTGCTCAGTATAGCTAGTATAGTGCCCCAGTTTAGCTAGTATAGTGCCCAGTATAGCTAGTATAGTGCTCAGTATAGCTAGTATAGTGCCCCCGTTTAGCTAGTATAGTGCTCAGTATAGCTAGTATAGTGCTCAGTATAGCTAGTATAGTGCCCCAGTTTAGCTAGTATAGTGCTCAGTATAGCTAGTATAGTGCCCCAGTTTAGCTAGTATAGTGCTCAGTATAGCTAGTATAGTGCCCCAGTTTAGCTAGTATAGTGCTCAGTATAGCTAGTATAGTGCCCCAGTTTAGCTAGTATAGTGCTCAGTATAGCTAGTATAGTGCTCAGTATAGCTAGTATAGTGCCCCAGTTTAGCTAGTATAGTGCTCAGTATAGCTAGTATAGTGCCCCAGTTTAGCTAGTATAGTGCTCAGTATAGCTAGTAAAGTGCTCAGTATAGCTAGTATAGTGCTCAGTATAGCTAGTATAGTGCCCAGTATAGCTAGTATAGTGCCCCAGTTTAGCTAATATAGTGCTCAGTATAGCTAGTATAGTGCCCCAGTTTAGCTAGTATAGTGCCCAGTATAGCTAGTATAGTGCTCAGTTTAGCTAGTATAGTGCTCAGTATAGCTAGTATAGTGCCCCAGTTTAGCTAGTATAGTGCTCAGTATAGCTAGTATAGTGCTCAGTATAGCTAGTATAGTGCCCCAGTTTAGCTAGTATAGTGCTCAGTATAGCTAGTATAGTGCTCAGTATAGCTAGTATAGTGCCCCAGTTTAGCTAGTATAGTGCTCAGTATAGCTAGTATAGTGCCCCAGTTTAGCTAGTATAGTGCTCAGTATAGCTAGTATAGTGCCCCAGTTTAGCTAGTATAGTGCTCAGTATAGCTAGTATAGTGCTCAGTATAGCTAGTATAGTGCCCCAGTTTAGCTAGTATAGTGCTCAGTATAGCTAGTATAGTGCCCCAGTTTAGCTAGTATAGTGCTCAGTATAGCTAGTAAAGTGCTCAGTATAGCTAGTATAGTGCTCAGTATAGCTAGTATAGTGCCCAGTATAGCTAGTATAGTGCCCCAGTTTAGCTAGTATAGTGCTCAGTATAGCTAGTATAGTGCCCCAGTTTAGCTAGTATAGTGCTCAGTATAGCTAGTATAGTGCCCAGTGTAGTGCTCTGCCCCGCACACTCCCTCCCTCCGCGGCCGCTGCTGCTGCTGCTATTACCTGCTTTAGGCAGCGGCCGCTTCCTAATCCGGGTTCCCCTCTTCATCCTGCGGACTCCGTAAGTGTATCACAGCAGCGCGCCCGGCGCTGCTTCTGTGACGATGCAGGGGCCAGGAAAGAGCGGTTCCCCTGGTAACGGCAATGCAGCAGCGGCGGCCACGGAGGGAGGGAGGGGGCGAGCGAGCGGGCGAGTGAGCGGGCGAGCGAGCGGGCGGGCGGGGGGGCGCAGACCACCACCCACGACTCGCATACAAGCCGACCCCCCAACTTTTGGCCCCCTTTTTGGGGGTCAAAAATTCGGCTTGTATGCGAGTATATACGGTACTTACATTGTATCTCTTGTGACACCATATTGAACTAACTGTGTTGGCTCAGCCAAAAGGATACTGTGAAAGCTGTATATCACAAGTGTTACTTATATAGAGAATGTTAAGCAGAAAATGGTGTATCTGCTACACTTATTCATACTGTCATTGATTTGTTATTTAAAGAAAATGCTATAATGTTGCTGTAAGCTTATGATCAGGGCCGGGCCAAGGCAGAGGCGAGAGAGGCTCCAGCCTCAGGGCGCAGTGTAGATGGGGTGCACAACTCACTCAGCTATTATTCCCCCATTGTGTTTGAAGCAGAGAGAAATAAGAAAAGGGTATACATGGCAGTGACTGCAAGCCAGATAACTAGAGATTAAGGTGTTGGGGGGGGGGCTTTGGGGCGGGAGGGATGGAGAGGCGCACGTTTCAGCCTTGGGTGCTGGAGGACCTTGTCCCAGATCTGCTTATGATGCATATTTTCTTGAATAAAAATTTAAAATTAACCACTTTACCCCCGGCGGTACGAATTTCTCCGCCCCTTTTTTCCTCCTAAAAAACCAGGGACGGAGAAATCCGTACCTTCCGCGCTCCCGCCGCTGTCCGCGCTACCGCCGCTCGTGCGCGCGCACCCGCCGCTCGTGCACGCCGCCGCCCGCTTGCCCGGAGATCAATGAACGGGAAAATCCATTCCCGTTCGTTGATCTAAGCCCCCGCAATGATCTGCTGCTTCTTTCAGAAACAGCGCGATCATTGTGAGTCTCCCAGCCTCCTACTGCTTCCTGTAAGCGTCCTTCCGGTCGCTTACAGGTCGCATGTAAACATACTCACTGTGGCCATCTTGTGTCCAAATAGTAAACTACACCCTAATGCATTTTACACATACAAATAAATTGTTTTACATAATAAATTAACTCATTACCTCCCACACTCCCCAATTTTTTTTTTTTTTGTAATTTAAAAAAAAAAATATATACAATAAAAAAAAAAAAAACATAAATAGTTACCTTAGGGACTGAACTTTTTAAATATTTATGTCAAGAGGGTATAACACTGTTACTTTATAAACTACGGGCTTGTAATTAGGGATGGACGCAAAACTGAAAAAAATGCACCTTTATTTCTAAATAAAATATTGGGGCCAAACATTGTGATAGGGACATAATTTAAACGGTTTTATAATCGGTAATAATGGGCAAATAAATTTCATGGGTTTTAATTACAGTAGCATGCATTATTTAAAAACTATAATGGCCGAAAACTGAAAATAATAATTTTTTCCCACATTTTTTCCTATTTTCCCCATTAAAACACATTTAGAATAAAATAATTCTTGGCATAATGTCCCACATAAAGAAAGCCTAATTGGTGGCGGAAAAAACAAGATATAGTTCATTTCATTGCGATAAGTAATAATAAAGTTATAGACAAATGAATGGACGGAGCGCTGAAAGGTGAAAATTGCTCTGGTGGTCAGGGGGTAAAACCCCTCAGTGGTGAAGTGGTTAAATAAATAAATGAAAACATGTATACACAGTTGCTAGGAGAGTGTGGATGTCTCCCTTCCCAAACAACATATAAAACATAAAAAAAAAAATTCAAACTCTTGAGCTATTGCAAATATTGTGCAAAGTATTAAGTAGTAATAATAAAAAAGAAATTCAATAAAAGACATACAGTAAAAGAAAAAAAATATATATATAGTACTTAAGTAAATTTTTACAAGGTGCAAAGTGCAAATGTACAAGCCAAAGTGCTATCTGGGTAAAAAACACCAATATACATATATCTACATTATACATACAGTTATGTGCACATAAAGGCTCCCAGTCAGGTGATGCCCTGGAAGTATCTAAACACTACACAAAGTGGTAAGCCCAAACCGCCATATTTCCGCTCCAGCTTTCAGGGCTTGAAACACCCAGAGTTACAGACTACCCAGCAAGCTCATTGTGGTCCAGAACAGATAGACTGTGCTGCTGCAGCGGTGCTGTGCGCACTTCCGCACGCGTTCCCGCTGCCTGCCATTAGCCCTGAGATCAATGAATGGAAATATAGGTTCCATTCTATGATCTATTTCCCCGGCAGAAAAACTGACGGCCTCCTCCTAATGCTTTCTGAAAGTGAGAGCACTCGATTTTTTACCTGTGGCCATCTTGTGGACAAATAGTAAAACTACACCCACATACATTTTTTTTAATTAAATAAATAAATTATATTAATGTAAGACTAAGGAAGCAGGAGGAAATAAATTATATATAAAAGTACAAATTTTATTAATGACCAAAATACAAACACATATATATGTAAATCTATTTATTACATATATATCTATTACATATATATGTAAATTATATTATGTTTTTTTCAATATGTAACTTTTTTCGATGACTTTGCTGATCCTGTGGGAGGTGGTAGCTATGGCCCCCCCGGCGCGCCGCACTTGCTGGTGGTCCTGGATGTGGGGTGGGGTTGGTGGGGGATTGATGTGCCCTGGGGGGGTGCTCGGGGTCGGCCCAGTCTTTGGCTTGACATGGACCATATATTGGGCTAATGCCTGCTGGCCCGTGGCCTGCCTGTGGGCCTTCCCCGTCCTCCTCCCCCCGTGGCCCTCCCCTCCCCCCCCTGCCCCGTTTCCTGTTGCCCCTGGGCACACTTGGCCACGGCTATGGTGGCGCTCCGGTGGTGATGGCGACTGGGCGGCCCAGGGGACCCGGGGCCCCGCCTGCGGGACAGCCGGGCCACCCTTTCTCCTTACCATCGATCAGGGGGTGGGGTCTTGATAGTCCGTGCCCCTCAGCGATCCCGGAGCCCTTTTGCGTCGGCCGCATTTCCATAGCGGCCCTGTTAGGGGTCTCTGTGGGTCGCGTACAGTCGTACGCATATACGCGTTCCCTCCTACCTGATCCGCTTGGCGGTTGCGGACGCGAAGGAAATGCTGTGCGTGCACTTGTACGCATATATGCGTTCCCTCCTTTGATCTGCATCACCGCATGCGGACGCGGGGGGAACGCCGTGCGTACATGCGGAGAATTGGATGCATCACGCCTCTGCCTCCACCTCTCACTCACCACCTGCATCCTGTGATGGTGGGGTGGGAGTGGTCATGGGGGGGCGTGGTAGCATCCTCTGGCCGCCCAGTGCCATTTTAGGCCGGCTCCTCTCTCCCACAGGCAGCAAAACTTCTGAGCCTGCCCTGATGATGCTGGTAATCTCACCAGTGAAACCGGTTGGCCTCTAAGGCTCTCTTTGTGACCAGACACACTTGTGGTGGCAGCACATGGGCTCCTGTGGATGTACTTTGCAGTGACCAGCTACTCAGATGAGTATACCTCAATGATATGCATTTCTACTGGTGACTTGAAAACAGCCTCCAATGGAGTAACCACTGTTTACCATATGATCATTGAAACAGCTTCCTAGGATGCACCTATATGCTGCTATATGCTGTTGTTTGCTGGAACTTTGAGTTTGTCTATATCAAGTTGATGCTGCTGAAGGGATGACCCTGGCGGATTGGTCCATGAATGAACTATATCAACTTTAATATCACACCATCTGTACCTGCATATGTCTGTGGTTTAAACACTTGCCTGTGAATCTGTCTCAGAATGTGCTTCTGATTGGGGCACTAACTCTGGTGAATTGCTTGTTGCTCCTGGGGTTTGCGGATGTGTCAGGCTTGCTGTGAATATAATTTTTTGTTTACTAGCCCGAAGTGCTTGCCACATACAGTGTGTGCCTATCAATCTACCTCTGTGCACCTGGCCATTGTTATAGCTCATAAATGAGACAGCTTGCCTGACCTGTGGACCTGCACATCAATTATTTTGTGATAACATATGCAGTAAGACCACCTATTGTGATGGATTGAATCTCTCTATCAGCCGTTATTCAGCCTTTTGATCCTGCAAATCACTGGAAATATTATAGCAACACAGCCTGAATCTGATACACCTGTGCTTTTTCTACTAGGATGTCTTTTTCCATTTAGGTCCTGGACACTTGGCCCTTAAAACCAATGAAACATTGCAGCAACACAGCCAGTATCTGATACACCTGTGCTTTTCTACTAGGATGTCTTTTTCCATTTAGGTCCTGGACACTTGGCCCTTAAAACCAATGAAACATTGCAGCAACACAGCCAGTATCTGATACACCTGTGCTTTTCTACTAGGATGTCTTTTTCCATTTAGGTCCTGGACACTTGGCCTTTAAAACCAATGATATATTTCTCTCCAAGGTCTTTTGTTTCAATGTTACCTGCTAGGAGTCGCTTCCCCCTTTTTTGCATTAAGATATTTGATGGATTGCGCACTATCAATATTTTTTTAGGGGATCCCCCACATTTTTCCATCAGGCCTAGACATGGTGGCCCACCTGTGTGTTCTGGTCAATTTTAAATAGATTTACATATATATGTGTTTGTATTTTGGTCATTAATAAAATTTGTACTTTTATATATAATTTATTTCCTCCTGCTTCCTTAGTCTTACATTGATCATATTGAGAAGTCTCAGACTTGTGGAGGATTATCTGTGATAGGAATTTTTAGGACCCATTTGTCTAAATAAATTATATTACATTTAAAATTAACTATTTACCTCCCACACCAAAAATGTAATAATAAAAAAAAAAAAAAAAAAAACATAAACATAAAACATAAATAGTTACCTAATGGTCTTAACTTTTGAATTTGCATGTCTAGAGAGTATATTAGTATAATTTTTTTAAAGTATATGCTTGTAAATAGTGATGGACGCAAATTGAAAAAATACACCTTTATATCCAAATGAAATATTGGCGCCATAAATTGTGATAGAGACATAATTTTAACGGTGTAATAACCGAGACAAATGGGTAAATAAAATACATAGGTTTTAATTACGGTAGCATGTTAATTTCAAACTATAATGGCCAAAAAATTAGAAATAATGATTTTGTATCCATTTCTTTCTTAATCTTCCTGTTAAAATGGATTTAGGATAAAATAATTTTTAGCAAAATGTACCACCCAAAGAAAGCCTAAATGGTGTCATAAAAAACAAGATATAGATCAATTAAGTGTGATAAGTAGTGATAAAGTTTTTGGCAAATGAATGGGAGGTGAAAGTTGCTCGGATGCATAAGGTGAAACAACACTGTAGGCTGAAGTGGTTAAGAAGGCCAACTTTTGTTTTGCCTAAGGTAATTATCCATTTTTTGTATAAAAGATGAAGCAGGCACACCATGGGGGTTCTTGCTGCTAGGTGATGCAACCATAGGCAATGTTGCTACGTTAAAGTAAATCCACAAAGTTCACCAGTACACCAGTTGTCCTTAGATGCAACACACTTTTAATGTGCCATGAACCACAATGAGTACCGACAATTGTTTTGGAGGCCTCGCAGGGTCCCCATTTCTCAAGGCTGTGGCATATGATAACTATTTTTTTTCATTTTGCTTTAGGTAGACCTCAAGCAAATGTATTCAATTCCAAGGAGCATCAGCAAAAACAAATACAATTCTGGAATGCATAAACAGGAAAATTAAACTTTGAAATGCCAGTATACTTCTCCCTCTGTCTAAATCACTGGTGAAGTTACATCTGGAGTGCGGGATACAGTTTTGGGCACCACATAGGAAGGACATCAAAATGTTAGAACAGATACAAAAACATGCAACTACAGTTGCCATCAAAAGTATGTGATCTCTTTGGAATTATATGGATTTCTGCACAAACTGTTATATAAAAAGTGATCTGATCTTCATCTAAGTCTCAACAATAGACAATCAAAGTCTGCTTAAAGGACAATTATCAAAAGTTAACTAAAATTCTAAATGCCACATATATTTCCAGTAATTACTAGCAAATAGCTATACAAGGACTTTTTTCATCTTTTCATTTGTGTGAAGAAAAAATGACAGAGAAGAGTCACTGTGGGCATGACTATGGAGGACTGTGCCCAGGACATCCAGCATACAGAGAACGACCTCACTAGCAGTAAAACTGTGATTGAAATTAGTTCAGAATGATAGAAAGAAGAAATATCGCTTAAAATAATGTGTCTAACTCATCACCTGCAGCTCTGTAGTGTTCCTGAGTCTGCTCACGGAGTCTAAAGTAAACAGTGTTTACAGCCAGGGACAGTCCATTCAGGATTGGGGGGTTGTAAACTTCCAAGTCTTACAGGAATAAATGAAATACTCCTTTTTAAAAGCGGTTCTATAGTTGCAAAAATCTCTCACCTGTTATCATATAATCTGTGATAAAGCAGTGTGTGTGAACAGCGCATAAACAAACAGTAAATCATTCATCTGTGAATAGTGACAGAGAAGTGTAACCTTCCCACATGGTATGGCTCTAGCCTTGACGCTGACTCAATTGTTACAAGCTGTAATTGTTTCACAGAAGCTGTGATAAGAGACCTGAGAAAAGCTTGCTAGTGATGCTGGCTAAAAACTCTATAGGTATGTGGGGTTTACAGGAGAACTGTTTCTTTGATAGTGGGTCAGGTGGCGTGGAGTCCCTTCACAAGGGGAGTGGAGATCTCTTGCCCTATGAAAAAGGGGAGACCAGGAGCACAATGGTGCAGCATCATCAGGTACAACATATTGCAGAATATTGTGGGTAGCAGATACTCACAAAGACGGGTTGCAGTCCTGCAACCAACGTATGCGCATGCGTAAATAAACTGTTCCTGCTCGGTGTCCCAAATCCTTCTGGAGCTGGAAGGTCGCTCTCCTCCTTGGGTCCTCTCTATTAGTGGAGCAGATTGACAAGTAGTGGGGGATTAGCACCTCACATGGAGGTGTAAAGTAAACAGGGTTAAGGCTATTTGGGGAGGCACCCAATGTATATGATAGGTGAGACTTACTGTATATACTCAAGTCTTAAAATTTAGGTCTGATTCACTTCATAAAAGTATAGGGTCGACTTATACATGAGTCACAGGCAAAACTGAGCATACTGAGTTATGTGTGTACTAATAGTGACATTCCCATTTGCAGCAATGTACCCAGTGGTAAGTGATACTTTGAGGAAAGGAAATGCCAAGAGAACGCAGGTGTGAAAGTCCTGGCCACAACAATTACCAAGGAAAGGGCAGGGGGGAGGGAAATACTGGGCTGCATAAAAGGGAGTGAATAATTGCAGCACTTGGGGGCCTTGGTATTGGCTGCACTTAAGGGACAGTAGGGGTTAATGGCTGCAATACTGTATACAGCACAGTCATTAACCCCTCCTGGTCCCCATGTGCAGCCATTAACTTTGCTGGGTAGACTTATACTTGAGCCGATAAAACATTCCAGCTAAAGAGGGTTGAATATTGGAGCTGACTTATATATCTATACCAATATATATATATATATATATATATATATATATATATATATATATATATATATATATATGTAGGTGTCTTACTTCTAATGAAGACTCACATGGGTGGGGAAAAAAAGACTATACAAGAACTGTGGACAACGCGTTTCACAGGATTCTGCATCAAGTCAACACAAACAGAAAACCTAAATTCAATACAGATATCTAGTTTTACATTCAATATATATCGCAATTAACCACACAGCCATAGCAAAAAACAATCCTTGTTTATATTACAATACATAACCTTAAATAAATTCATAACTTCAGTCAGTGACATTCTTTAGATAAATGCATTATAAAAAACATTGTGTGGTTTATATGCACCACTCCTAAAAGGGAAAAAATAAATAAATAAAAGTGAAAATGCCTAAAAGTGCATCTAAGTGTGCAAATTAAGCATGCTGCTGTACAATTAAACAAGTAAACAGGTGGTAGGAATGGAATGGGTTGGGGCTCAGCCAGGCTTGTGAAGGTAGCCTCCACGTGATCTTTTCACACCTTTATGATTTACCGCTACCACTTGCCAGAAAAAAAAAGCAAACAAAAAAAGTCAACAAGTCTTCTTCTTCCAGAGCCATAGGCATTAACAGTGCAGATAAAGGTGTCTTAAGTACACAGAAACTGTCATAAGGATACAGTGTACATATCAGCATCATTCCGAGTGTCTAAAATCCAACAACAAATATGTTGCAATATCTGCAAAGAAGTTACATATGGATCCCTATTTCAAAATAAAATATTGGCCCCATACCTTGTACTATGGAAATCTTTTAAACGTTGTGATAACTGTGACAAACAATCAAATAAAATAGGTGGGTTTTATTTTATTTTATTTTTTGTCAAACTCAGCATACCCTTTTACACTGTACCCAACTAAATCAAGCGCGCTTCATCAAAGCCCTTTATGTTGGGTTCATTGTGCATCATCGTTTGATCATTTTTTTTAAGAAAACGGCAAAGCATAAAAAATAGAAGTAATTAATCGTTTACCATCTTCCAATTCCATGATGTATAAGATTATATATGCCTTGTTTCATTTGACTTCACTCCCCATAGTTCCATTCCAGTCATCCTAGTAAATATTCTATCTTCCCGCGAGCACAATTAACCTCCCATTCACCACCTAGCGTAAATAGGTTCTCATGTTTCTTTCTTGATTTGATTTGGGTGCTAAAGCCTCCTAACAACCTACTCATCCACCCCTTCATCTGTACTTATACAGGATCTTCTCAAAAAATTAGCATATTGTGATAACGTTCATTATTTTCTGTAATGTACTGATAAACATTAGATTTTCATATATTTTAGATTCCTTACACACAACTGAAGTAGTTCAAGCCTTTTAAACACTTAAAACAAAAAAAGTCAACCTTCAAATAATTATGTTCAGCTATGCACTCAATACTTGGTCGGGAATCCTTTTGCAGAAATGACTGCTTCAATGCAGCATGGCATGGAGGCAATCAGCCTGTGGCACTGCTCAGGTGTTATGGAGGCCCAGGATGCTTCAATAGCGGCCTTAAGCTCATCCAGAGTGTTGGGTCTTGCGTCTCTCAACTTTCTCTTCACAATATCCCACAGATTCTCTATGGGGTTCAGGTCAGGAGAGTTGGCAGGCCAATTGAGCACAGTAATACCATGGTCAGTAAACCATTTACCAGTGGTTTTGGCACTGTGAGCAGGTGCCAGGTCATGCTGAAAAATGAAATCTTCTTCTCCATAAAGCTTTTCAACAGATGGAAGCATGAACCCACTTTTGAACCAGAAAATGCGGCAGAAGCGCCTGACCTGGGCTACAGAGAAGCAGCACTGGACTGTTGCTCAGTGGTCCAAAGTACTTTTTTCGGATGAAAGCAACTTTTACATGTCATTTCGAAATCAAGGTGCCAGAGTCTGGAGGAAGACTGGGGAGAGGGAAATGCCAAAATGCCTGAAGTCCAGTGTCAAGTACCCACAGTCAGTGATGGTCTGGGGTGCCATGTCAGCTGCTGGTATTGGTCCACTGTGTTTTATCAAGGGCAGGGTCAATGCAGCTAGCTATCAGGAGATTTTGGAGCACTTCATGCTTCCATCTGCTGAAAAGCTTTATGGAGATGAAGATTTCATTTTTCAGCACGACCTGGCACCTGCTCACAGTGCCAAAACCACTGGTAAATTGCTTACTGACCATGATATTACTGTGCTCAATTGGCCTGCCAACTCTCCTGACCTGAACCCCATAGAGAATCTGTGGGATATTGTGAAGAGAGAGTTGAGTGACACAAGACCCAACACTCTGGATGAGCTTAAGGCCGCTATCGAAGCATCCTGGGCCTCCATAACACCTGAGCAGTGCCACAGGCTGATTGCCTCCATGCCACGCCGCATTGAAGCAGTCATTTCTGCAAAAGGATTCCCGACCAAGTATTGAGTGCATAACTGAACATAATTATTTAAAGGTTGACTTTTTCTGTTTTAAAAACACTTTTCTTTTATTGGTCGGATGAAATATGCTATTTTTTTGAGATAGGAATTTGGGATTTTCATGAGCTGTATGCCAAAATCACCAATATTAAAACAATAAAAGGCTTGAACTACTTCAGTTGTGTGTATTTGAATCTAAAATATATGAAAGTCTAATGTTTATCAGTACATTACAGAAAATAATGAACTTTATCACAATATGTTAATTTTTTGAGAAGATCCTGTATACATATCCTCATTTTCATGCTAACCTGATTCATCCACATATCTTCCTCCCTCCTATAGACCCATCACCCATCAGACCTATATGCACATTTTCCCTCCTCCTAAGTTTCCACTTCACCTCTCTACCCCATGTCATTATCTGTTCATATGTCTTATTTGCCCCATCCCCTATCTCTCTAGCCATCTAAAAAATTCTACTGTGAGCATTGTTTCATCCACTCTCAGAAAATAGGGGGGTTTTATTCACAGTAGCATGTATTATTTTAAAACTAAAATGGCCAAACACTGAGAAATATTTTTTTTTTCTTATTATTCCTGTTAACATGCATTTAACATAAAATAATTCTTAGCAAAACATACCACCCCAAGAAAGTCTAATTGGTGGTGGAAAAAAAATAGATAATTTTGTTGTGATTAGTAGTCAAGCAAAAGATTGTGTGCCGCACTATCCACCCAACATGTGCATTGAATTCAATATAAATCATAGAACCAGAGGAAAGAATGGGAGGCACGATTCGCTTGATGATTTCCCTTAAAGTGGATCCGGGATGAACTTTTACTCATTGCATAATTGTGTTCCTTTCATATACTTTATAGGGCATTTCTCAGGCCAAATACTTTTTTGTTTTTGTTTTAATACTCTAATTCCCTATAAACTAAACAAGCCTCGCCCACAGCTTTTCATAGTACCTTGGCACTATAGCAAGGGCTTATGGGAACTCAGTCTGGGCAGGAGAAGGAGGAGGTTACTAGAGAGATTTCAGAGGCAGAGGGGAAGAGGGAGGAGGAGGAGGGGGGATTAGGTTTTTTCAGTCTGAGTGCTGAAGATGCAGATCTGCCTGCCTCTGTGTAATGTTTACAAACAACATGGCTGCCTTCATTGTATCACACAAAGAAATAATCATATTCTATTAAAGCAGTATGCAGACAGATTTGCTGTTTAAACCATCTAAACTGTACATAAGATATATAGACAAGTTACTTGTTATAGTTAGTTTTTCATCTCGGATCCGCTTTAAGGTTCCTGACAATTTTGGCATATCAGCTGTGTCGCTTTTGATACAGTAAAAACGTTTTAATACCTATGCCATCAAAGTGCTACACATACTGGGCTTAATTCACTAAAGAGTGATAACTGAGTTATCACGTGTAAAGGCTTTGCACGTGCAAACTAGGGTGCTAAGTAGTTTGCACTTACAAAGCTTTTACTGGTTGCGCACTAAGTTTTAGCGCGTACGGCGTTACGCGGCACGCGCTAAGTGCACTACGCCATTGAAATGAATGACAGTTAGCACGATCTGTAAAATAGAGTTTGTTAATGTAATCATGAATGATAGTTACATTAACAAGTGCGGTACTGTAGCGTGGCACGCGTAAAGTCTTACGCGCGCCACATAAAGAAATATGCACAGTAATAATTAAAAATATACTTTGCACTTGCGTGATCTGCACTGACTTTATGTGTTAAGTATGCTTAGCATGTGAAGTCAGTGCAGATCACGGTACTTTGCGCATTTGCGCGCAATTACGCGCGAAGCACAAACTTTATGTGCGCAAACCCTTACGCGCATATTAGCACAAGCAAAGCAGGTTTTTTTTACTGCCGTGCTAACACTTAGCACCCTTTAGTTAATTGAGCCCATTGTTTTTTTTTTTTCTTTCTGAAAATTCCAGGCTTTTAATTTTTTTTAAGTATTATTTAATTTCAACTCATCTGGGAAAATTAGGCGTAAACTTAAAAATCACACATTTATTTCATGTTTCCCCCTTCCTAACTTTTACATGTCAAGTACCCAGTGCTGTACAGAGGCTTTGCTATGCAACAACACAGTGATGCATCTATACAGCATTGATAAGGGAAAAGAGCCGCCCAGGGAAAATAAAATACATTAAAAACAAAAATAAAAAGAAGAAAATGAGGTGGCTTACCTCAATGATGACAAATTCATGACAATGAACTATTTATTAGTATCAAACACACACAACGCATTTCGTGGGAACTCGCCAACTTCCTCAGGCCAAGTAAAGTGCCACTAAATGCTGCTAACTGGATTCTGGTGGTGCCTAACCCTAAGTCCTCCCTGGTGGTGCCTAACCCTAAGACTTTCCTGGTGATGTCTAACCGTAAGACCCTCCTGGTAGTGCCTAATCCTAAAACCATCTTGGTGGTGCCTAAACATAAGGTCCCCCTCGTGGTGCCTAACCTTAAGGCTGGTTTCACAGTGGGACATTAAAGTCCCACGTTACAGCAGCCAGTAACGCAGCCTAACTTACAGCACTGTAAAAGCAATGTGCTGTTCACAGTGCACACGTTGCGTTACATTGTAACTCAGCACGTTTAAACAAAGTGCTGCATGCTTTACGTTATACTTGGCTAAGCAGCGTTAGACTGTTTGCACATGCTCAGTAATGTTGGAGGAGGAGGTCTCCCATCCTCCTCCGTGGCCAGCCACATAGCTAATTAATATTCACTGCACTGTGGTGACTCCTGGTGGGACTCGTAGTGTTGTCCCGATCATTAACAAATCGTTCATTTGATCCGGATCTTTTTTGTGAGTCGAATCATTCGGATCATCACAATGAAAGATTCGGTTCACAGACGATGTCTGTCTGGAAGAAACAGGAACATACAGAATGTACAGTGCAGGAAAGTCCTGTCCTGCTAGTCATTTCACCCAGTCTGCTTCCCTAGTAAAATGATTCAAATGTTTTGGTTCAAAGATCCGGATCTTTTCAATGATCTGATTCAAATGATCCGATTCCTTAAAAAGATCCAGACTTCCTATCACTAACCTGGAGCTTTGAGAGCTGCATAACGCAGCTCAATCTGATATCCAACTTCAATACCAGCATGCGTTGCGTTAGGGGCATGTTATGCGACCTTAACGTCCCCTAAAACGCAACGTCTTGGTAGGAAAGTAGCCTAACACTCCCTAATCCCCGCTAACAATAATACGATAAATTTCAATGTAATTGCAGCCGCCCGCTAAATAGCGTAATGGCTTTCTATATTACGATAAATAACAAGTGTGCCCACCTATATCAATAAATAACAATTGCACCCATTTTTGGCCATAACTTTTTCAACTGCTCCTGGGCCTCCCTGCAAAACTTTGGATGGGGCCCCCTCCCTCAGCCCCTGATGAGTCCGCATGGACGAAACGCGTAGGGCGGAGCCAGGTGCGTCTGACGTCACCAGGTTGCGGAAGTGCTCACCGGCTAGCCAGGATCTGTGAGGTGCAATAGCGGACACGACGCGGTGGAGGAGCGGGACGCCGACGCCACCAGAGGGGTGCAAACGCTGGGCTAAACAGCCCGATAGGTGCTTTATTCACCAGAACTACGTAAGTGCGCTGGATAGTGCAGGCATTGTATTATTGTTCTTACTTTGTTACGCTATGAGTTTTTATTGTTTTTACATGGCAATTAGATTAAACTTTTACCATACATAACGGAAGTGGCTGCAGACTGGTCGGTGATTGACAAACACGCGCTAGACCCACCTGGATCTGAGGTGGGGTTGATCTGATGTAATGCAACGGAGGAAGAGGAGCGCTGTCTTCATTTGTGTATAAGCTTAGGTAGATTGCTGCTTTGTGTGTCCAGTGTTCTTTGTTTGTTGAAGAAGTGTTCTGCCACTAGTAATGGCAGAACCAAGTAGAGTACCCCATTGTCTTTTTATAAGACCGATCCTACTTTTTTTTGAGTTATGCCGACCGTACAGTCGACCGTACAGTCACATGCTCTTCCACAAATGTGCACACAAGCACGATGACCACTACACAAATATAGCCACCGAGAGACTAACTTTTATGTCCTTGAGGTATCAACTATAAAAAACAATTATTTGCTCACCTGATGTTATCTCTAAAGCTCTTTGCAGTTGTTTGCTGTGTGGTAAATGTGATTAAGCCCCTCCCAAGTATATCCCCCTCCACAGACGCCAGATGTTCCCCCAGTACAAGTCAGCCCCCATCCCCGTAGCCAGATGTGACCCAAGGATGATACAGCTGTGTCTAAAGAAGCCACTACAGGGGTCAAAGATATGAGAGTCAGCAAATGCCACACAGGAAGAATTCCTGATCATTTCACCACTGACACATTGCTTGCATGCTGTGCTCCACAAGCCAGGGGACACAGGTAGTCTTCTTGAGCAGCACAATCTGCACGCTATGGTCCAGCGGATGGGGGGCATGGACCCGCAGGGAGCCAGAGGACAAGATCAGACTCACTAGTGCAAGATCCTTACACTCCTCTGCCAGTAACAAAACTTACTTCACCATGCATTCTGGCCCACTAACTCGCATATAAGCCGAGGGGTAACTTTCAGCACATTTTTTTTTGTGCTGAAAAATTAGGCTTATACGCAAATATTTAAGGTATGTAATGCATTTATAAAGCGCCAACATATTATGCAGCACTGGATAAGAAATACATACAGTGGCACAAAGAATAACATAACATAACAAGGTTTTACAACATAGAACAAAGCTATACAAGGCACTCAGGGTACAAAATAAATGTTCATGCAATATTGGGCTGGTTAGGTAGGTCCAGTAATTCAAGTACAAGGAGGTCATAGAAAAGGCGCACGCGACCACGTACAATATGATTATACACATTTACTAGGATCCTAAGATTCCCAAATATCTATCCCAGTAGCAGCATCAGAGGCTCGAATAGTAGCTAAGTGTTTCCGGGATAATGCTAATCCTCTTTAGTGTTATTATTTGCTCTGATATCAAGATTTTCATTTCGATAACTTTTTATGTACCGATCTTCACACAAAACAAACACAGCAGGTGTTTGTTCCTATGTGCGTATAAGGAAACATCTTTTCTTCATAATGAATGTCAATAAATACGTTCCTCCACTGCACAAAACACAGTGTCTGTATGATTAAATTAATGCACCTCTCTGGGCTATTTTTTTCTTTCGTTTTACATATCTCCTTTCTCTGCCCACACTGTAGTCATTTACCATAAGAAGGAAAAAATGTTAATATACATTATATCTTAATTCTAGGATTTGCAACATAGTCATGTGACTGTCATGTGGCCTCTGCCTCCTCCTCTATTAGTTGAGCTGTGACACTGGGGTATATTCACTAATAGTGATGTAGCGAACATAAAATTTTCAGTTCTCGAACACAAATTTACTGCAAAAATGTTCTAAAACAGGAAGTTTATTGGGGGCTCCATAGATTTTAATAGGCAGGAGAACTTCAAAACTTTCAGGGCATCTCTACAGCTACAATTTCTTTAAAAAAAGGTGAAAAAGTGTACCAAAACCCGGACAGTGACAAGACGGAGGAGGATCAACTGCAAAATAGCTGCTAAAAATATGTTTTATGTGCAAATGCTTTCTAAATGATTTTAAAGTTTAATGGCCATCGACTTTAGCAGTTTATAGCAAATGCTAAAAAACACCAAATTTGCAGGGTATGATAAAGAGGACAGCGGGAACAATTTTTTTCCCCAAAAAGTAGTGTGTGTGTGTGATTTACTTTAAAGGAGTCACCAGCGAAACATGCCCCACTGATTTACTTACCTGGGACTTCCTCCAGCCCTTTGTCGCCGACATATCTAGTGCTGTAGCTCCTCCCACAGCTGCCGGCCACCAGTTCCCACTGGTGCAAAGGACCAACCTCAGGGTTGTCCTTGTACTGCTCCTGTGTGAGCCACGCTGTCAATCAAGGCAACAATGTCCGCAGGCGCAGTAGTTCCTTAAATGACTGTGGTGCTCACGCAGGCGCAGTACGAGGACGACCTCAAAATCCACCTCTTGCACTGGCGGGGACCCCAGGCCAGTGGCTGTGAGTACACCTGCGGCGCTGGACGTGTCGGCAGAAAGGGGCTGGAGGAAGCCCCAGGTTACTAGTTGTGGGGGGTTTCACTGATGACTCCTTTAAGTGATCTCTGGATTTGAGCATACAACAACATAATGCTTTTGTTTTTAATCTGGTGGATTCCCATTGGTCTATCTATAGACCAATGGGGAGCCTTGGGACAAAATTTAAAGATGCTTTAGCTCTAGCTATACTTGTGGCGGCGGGTGCGCAGCAGAGATCTTCAATCAAGGTAACTGAGGATATAGGCACGGGACATTTCCGAGGATATCGGCGTGGGAATCTTATTTAAGTATTCATGTTTAATTAAGATTAATAAAATATTGTTCTCATTGTTGTTTTTCTATGTAATTTAATCCTTTGTGGAAATTGGTAAGGAGTTCTATGTACCCTATACTTATGTCTCCTGGGGAGGGGGCTGGTATCTGGGGGACCCCTTCTTACCCACTTAAAGCCATTTTTACTAAGTGGGCAACTGCAGCTTTAAGGCCTAGCTGCAGGGCCGCACAACTCAGCACACAAGTGATTTCTCCCCTCTCCCCCCCCCCCTTTTCTCCCTACCAACAGACTTTTCTCCTGGGGGGGTCTGATTGCTCCCCAGATGTATTTCTCTTTATAAATATTTATTTCATTATTTTTAAAATAAAATGGTGTCTTTTTTTATTTATTTACCTCCCTCCCTGGCCAGCCAAACAGTGTAATCGGCTGCCATAGGCTTTACTTGTGTATCACGTAAGGGGACAGCTGTGTCACACAGCTGTCTCCAGTACAGCACTGCCTTAGATCGCAGCGCTGTACAGGGTTATTAGATGGCGGATTCTAAGGAAATGGCTGCCAGAGTCTGCATTTGCAGACATATTTTCACACGGCGGCCATTTTCTTGTAGTCCCATAGCAATTTCTATGGGGCTACAGCACATGGGAGCGGAGAGGGAGGCAGAGTGGTGGCATATGGCATATCAGATTGCTTTCAGACCTCCCTCCCCTCCAATAACTATATCCAGGACCAGCACTGCAGGGGGTGCAGTACAATCCTCCTCCACCTCAGACTTCCTCACAGCCAGCATGGGACTGTGGACTTCAAAGGGTTAGGGGAGAGAGATTAGTATAATACGATCTCTTGCTTTGTATATTTCTCTCTCTCTCTCTCTCTCTCTCTCTCTCTCTGCCCACCCCCATCTGAAACTTTCCCATGCATCAGGTGACTTGGCGGCCGATCAACCGTCTGATTCGATTATAATCACATCGGATGAACATCGGGGAAGCAGGAAATTTGGGCGCATGAGGCAGGTGGACAAAAAGAGCGCCGCCATTCACTCCCATAATAAATATCGTTTAATGGGCGCCCAACAGGAAAAAAGGGCGCCAGAGAAAAATAACGTTTTAAAAGCGGCGCCCGGAGACTTTTAATGTTTTATAACTGCTTCTCATGATTACACATTATTTAATGATTTATATTTTTTAAACATTAGTTTTAAACGAAAAACAGTACAATATTTTTTTAAAACATTTTTTTTAAACATTATTTTTAAACGAAAAACAGTACAATATTTTTTTAAAACATTATTTTTCAACGAAAACCAGCACAATATTTTTTTTAAAACGTTATTAATGCTTATCACGGGGGGGGGGGGGGGGGGTCTTAGGTTTAGGCACCACCAGGGGGGTCTTAGGTTTATGCACCACCAGGGGGGTCTAAGGTTTAGGCACCACCAGGGGGGTCTTAGTTTTAGGCACCATCAGGGGGGTCTTAAGGTTAGGCACCACCAGGGGGGGTCTAAGAGTTAGGCACCACCAGTGGGTCTTAGGGTTAGGCAACACCAGGGGGGTCTTAGGGTTAGGCACCACCAGGGGGGTTTTAGAGTTTAGGGACCACCAGGGGGGTTTTAGGGTTAGGCACCACCAGAGGGGTTTTATGGTTAGGCACCTGCAAGGGGGTGGTTAGGTTTAGGCACCACCAGGGGGGTCTAGGGGATAGGGGTAGGTACAGAGAGGGTTCTGTGTAGGGTTAGGTATAGCTTTAGTAACATTCTTATTAATGTTTTATAAAACGTTATTATAAATTTCACTTTTTAAGCAGGGAAGATTAACGTTTTTACAATTCCCGATTTCATACACATTACCGTATTTTTCGGACAATAAGACGCACTTTTTCTCCCCCAAAAGTGGGGGGAAAAAGTGGGTGCGTCTTATAGTCCGAATGTGCATCCATGTGTCCCCCCAGAAGGAAGTGCGTGGGCAGACTAGAGTGCACTCACTTACTCAATCCCGGCTCTGAGTGCTGCATCTGCCTATTTCACCTTCCCTGCAGGCAAGTGATGATCACAGACTTTGTCCCCGCTGATGGTATCAGCCGACTTGCTGCATAGGTGGCTCTGGCACGAGCCTGGTCTTTTTCTGTGTCCGCCTCATCCATACGATCTTCACCACTGCTGGTGGCTGACATCGGAGCGGTGCATCGGCGGGACCATCGCGGCCAATCAGGAGAGGAGAGGAGGCAGAGGATGGCTGTGATTGGCGGTCAGGGACAGCGCCCCCCGCCTGATTGGATAATGGTCTAGGAGATAGAAGAGGGTGGGCGCCATGTTCCCGTTCGTGGATCTGCGGCGAGGGGGGCCCGCGGATGATATGCGGACATACAGCTGGATGAAACAACTAGAGAGCCGGTGCACAGATGCACCGCTCCGATGTCAGCCACCAGCAGTGGTGAAGATCGTATGGATGAGGCGGACACAGAAAAAGACCAGGCTCGTGCCAGAGCCACCTATGCAGCAAGTCGGCTGATCACCATCAGCGGGGACAAAGTCTGTGATCATCACTTGCCTGCAGGGAAGGTGAAATAGGCAGATGCAGCACTCAGAGCCGGGATTGAGTAAGTGAGTGCACTCTAGTCTGCCCACGCACTTCCTTCTGGGGGGACACATGGATGCACATTGTCAGGGAACAGAGGACTCAGGATGGACAGAGGACAGGGGTATGGACAGCAGACACAAGGGGTGTAGACAGGTGACACAGGGGGACAGATAGAGGACACAGTATGAACAAATGTCATAGGGGGTATGGTCAGCAGACACAGGTGGCGCAGACAAGTGACACAGGGGGACAGAGGACATGGTAAGGACAGAGGTCACAGGGGCTATGGACAGAGGACACAGGTGGACATAATAATTGGGGGGAAAGGGTCTACAAGACACCCCTGCACTGTAGATGCACCAGGTTGAGCATATATTTTTTTTCCTGGATTTTGCCCTCCAAACCTAGGTGTGTCTTATAGTCCGGTGCGTCTTATAGTCCGAAAAATACGGTATTTAATGATTTATAACTTTATAAAAAATTATTTTTAAACGAAATATAGCACATTTTTTTTTAAATGTTATTCATGCTTATCGTTTAAAACCCTGCGCCTATTTTTCCTGGCGCCCTTTTTTAACGTATGCGAACATCGGTGCTGCCAAGTGCATGCCTGATCAACGATGCAACCAATTTACAGCCGAACTTGGTTGCATGAATTGGTTGGACATGCTGCAAGATGGACAACTTGCTCGAAGGAGCTGGATGATGGTAGCGGCGAATGCGACGTAACCCCCATCGCTGTTTCTCCGGTGTATAAATGTGCATGTGTGCATTTATACATTACCTGTCCTGTGTTACCGTGCCTGTGCGTCGTCCGAATCCGCCGCTCTTCCATCAGCCCCATACCCGCTCCTGGCGCATAGCGCACCGGTGCCTGTGTGACTTGTGTATGCAGCTAATGGAAGAGACGCAGATTCGGAAGATGGATGTTCACCACCACACAGGACAGGTAATGTATAAACACACACATGCACATTTATACATTAGGGAACAGCAGCGAGGCGGCACATGCGGTGAACTCTGCCGATTCTCATGAGATTTCATGCTGAAATTGATCGGGAATCTGCCTGTCGTGTATGGGCAGCAGATACATCTCTCTGTAATCAGATTGAATTAGATAGAGATTTGACTCGTGCTCGAATCTGCCCATCATCGCTAGATGAATGGCTCAGTGGTGCTCAGCAAGATTTCGTATATCCAAACTACCCAGATAATCTGAACTTTTTCCAGAGAGAGAGAGAGAGAGAGAGAGAGAGAGATTTTAAAAAGGGATATCCGAGCACCCCTGGTATGGCTACCTTAACACAAAGGATACAGTTTAAAATCCTGACTCTCGCCTACAAAGCTATTTACAACCTAGCACCAAACTCTTTCTTATCTAAATAATCTTCAGATACCACACTTCACACAATTTCTGCTCTACTAACAATATTCTCCAGTCTTCTTCTATGGTCACCTCTTCCCACTCCTGCTTACAAGACTTCTTAAGATCCTTTCCCCCCTCTGGAACACCCTCCCTAAACACATCCGCCACTCATCCTCACCCCTTTTAGGCGCAACCTGAAAACTCACTTCTTAAACAGTGGTGCTCATCCAGATTTCGGATATCCGAACTACCCAGATAATCTGAACTTTTTTCAGAGAGAGAGAGAGAGAGAGAGAGAGAGAGAGAGAGAGAGAGAGAGAGAGGGTAATGATCTGCTCTGCTGTCTGCACAGGCAGACAGCTGTTTGACCATTTTATAAATCTGAGTGTGGCTGGTCCCTGGAAAAGAGTCCTGTCTCTACTCTGCAAGCTGCAGAGTTGCTGTTCTGGGGAGGAATTTGCATCCACTTGTCATGCAAATTGTTTAGCTGCTTCCTCTGATGGCTTGCAGTATAAAAACCATTTCTTCCCAGAATTCCCGGCTGGTCATGATGGTTTGTTCCTGCTAACTCACCTGCAGTATCAGCCTTTGCTATTGTTTGCTAAGATTATTCTTATGGTGGCCACTAATGATCCATTCTTTTTCATCCAATCTTACCAAATCTATGTAGTAGATCAGTAAACTGAGTGAATATATTGAATGGATAATTTAGGCAGTTCCCTTATATTACATAAAAATGGTAAGATTGGATGAAAAAGATTGGATCATTAGTGGCCACCATTAGAGTAATTCCTTGGGACTGCACTAGGCATCCCTTCTAGCGTAGTCAGGTTGTTTTATCTGTTTGCCTTGTACTGTCTCTCTGTTGTGATTGTCTTGTCACCAGCGGCGGTCGACAGGAAATCGTTCTATCTGTTTGGATCGCACTCGCCCTAGCGGTAGTGGCGGTGGTTCCTTCTGTATTCTGCCTCAGGGGTGCAAGGCAGAGCAGCGGTTGCTACTGGTAGCCCCATTTGTTTGTCTGTCTGGATCGCATCTGCTCTAGTGGTAGTGGCTTCTTCTGTGCTCTGTCTGGGAGTGAAGGCCAGAGCTGCGGTTGCTGCTGGCTACTCCTTCTCTCTGTCTTGTCTGGTACGAACGCTTGCTGTAGGCTCGGTGAGGTAACCGTTTAGCAAGCGTTCACGTTCTCTATTTCGTGTTTGTGTTACATTGGTTAGTTAGGGTGGCACGCTTATCACTGGGCGCCTAACGCGCGGTGATCATGTCTTTAATGTGTTCGCTGTTGCGAATGAGTGCGGAGTTCGCGTTTAGCTAGCGTTTGTTATTTTCTTTGACGTTCTGATCATTGTTATTTGCTATGTCTTTCTTGCTACACTTGTGCTCTGTCTAACTCGGTCTTGTGTCACTGTTGGCAATCGCCACTCTTGCGATTGCGTTCCCACTGCGTTTCCGCTGTTGTGTGTTCACCGTCGCTGGGTGGCGATTAGATTGGTGGACACACATACATTCTGTCTCTGTGCTCTCTCTTTCTAAGGGTTATCTTGCCCTGCATTGCTTAAACTCGTACAAATCCCTTCTGGCATCTGTGGCAGGGCAGAGGCTGTGTTCCTCTGCACTCCACAGCTCCATCTGCCAGTGGGAATTTCCCTCTACAGGTGCATAGCACCATAGCTGGGTTCTGTTAAATTGCACGATTGTGGAGGATTTCCGCAGTGTCTGCGCGCATCTTGTGCGCTGACCACGGAAATAATTCCGCAATCATTACAGAGAGAAAGAGTGATTTTAAAAAGGGGTATCCAAGGACCCCTGGTATGGCTACCTTAACATAAAGGATACAGTTTAAAATCCTGACTCTCGCCTACAAAGCTATTTGCAACCTAGCACCTAACTCTTACTTATCTAAATAATCTTCCGATACCACCCGTCACACAATTTCTGCTCTACTAACAATATTCTCCAGTCTTCTTCTATGGTCACCTCTTCTCACTCCTGCTTACAAGACTTATCAAGATCCTTTCCCCCCCACCCCCCTCTGAAACACCCTCCCTCAACACATCCGCCACTCACCCTCACCTTTTTTAGGCGCAACCTGAAAACTCACTTCTTAAACAGTGGTGCTCAGGGCCGGCCTTAGGTTTCACAGCGCCCTGAGCGAAACCGGATTTTGTTGCCCCCACCATAAGTAGCATAGTTGTCCCCATATAGGTAGCATAGTTGCCCCCAGTGTAGGTAGTATAGTTGCCCCATATAGGTAGCATAGCTGCCCTCAGTGTAGCTAGTACAGTTTCCCCCAGTGTAGTAGCATGGTTGCCCCCAGTGTAGTAGCATGGTTGCCCCCAGTGTAGGTAGTCTGCCCCCAGTGTTGGTAGTTTGCCCCAAGCAGCGTAGGTAGTTTGCCCCCAGCAGCGTAGGTAGTTTGCCCCCAGCAGCGTAGGTAGTTTGCCCCCAGCGGCGTAGGTAGTTTGCCCCCAGCAGCGTAGGTAGCTTGCCCCCAGCAGCGTAGGTAGCTCGCCCCAGTATGCCCCCAGCATAGGTAGCTTGCCCCCAGCAGCGTAGGTAGCTTGCCCCCAGCGTTGGTAGCTTGCCCCAGTATGCCCCCAGCGTAGGTAGCTTGCCCAGTATGCCCCCAGCATAGGTAGCTTGCCCCAGTATGCCCCCAGCGTAGGTAGCTTGCCCCAGTATGCCCCCAGCGTAGGTAGCTTGCCCCCAGCGTAGGTAGCTTGCCCTAGTATGCCCCCAGCGTAGGTAGCTTGCCTCAGTATGCCCCCACCGTAGGTAGCTTGCCCCAGTATGCCCCCAGCGTGGGTAGCTTGCCCCCAGCGTAGGTAGCTTGCCCCAGTATGCCCCCAGCGTAGGTAGCTTGCCCCAGTATGCCCCCAGCGTAGGTAGCTTGCCCCAGTATGCCCCCAGCATAGGTAGCTTGCCCCAGTATGCCCCCAGCGTGGGTAGCTTGCCCCCAGCGTAGGTAGCTTGCCCCAGTATGCCCCCAGCGTAGGTAGCTTGCCCCAGTATGCCCCCAGCATAGGTAGCTTGCCCCAGTATGCCCCCAGCATAGGTAGCTTGCCCCAGTATGCCCCCAGCGTAGGTAGCTTGCCCCAGTATGCCCCCAGCGTAGGTAGCTTGCCCCCAGCGTAGGTAGCTTGCCCCAGTATGCCCCCAGCGTAGGTAGCTTGCCCCAGTATGCCCCCACCGTAGGTAGCTTGCCCCAGTATGCCCCCAGCGTGGGTAGCTTGCCCCCAGCGTAGGTAGCTTGCCCCAGTATGCCCCCAGCGTAGGTAGCTCGTCCCAGTATGCCCCCAGCGTAGGTAGCTTGCCCCAGTATGCCCCCAGCGTAGGTAGCTTGCCCCAGTATGCCCCCAGCTTAGATAGCTTGCCCCAGTATGCCCCCAGCTTAGGTAGCTTGCCCCAGTATGCCCCCAGCGTAGGTAGCTTGCCCCAGTATGCCCCCAGCGTGGGTAGCTTGCCCCCAGCGTAGGTAGCTTGCCCCAGTATGCCCCCAGCGTAGGTAGCTTACCCCAGTATGCCCCCAGCTTAGGTAGCTTGCCCCAGTATGCCCCCAGCGTAGGTAGCTTGCCCCAGTATGCCCCCACCGTAGGTAGCTTGCCCCCACCGTAGTAGCTTGCCCCAGTATGCCCCTAGCGTAGGTAGCTTGCCCCCAGTGTAGGTAGCTTGCCCCAGTATGCCCCCCTTCCCTCCCCCCTTAATGTGGCAGCGGGCCGGGCAGAGACCTACTCACCTGACATCCAGCTCCAGCGCCGACGTCACTCTTCTCTCCCCGCCTCCGCTCCATCTGTAGTTAGAGCAGGCTACAAGAAAATGGCCGCCGTTTGTCTGCATTTGTGGACATCGGCGGCCATTTTCTTGTAGTCCTGCTCTAAATATAGACGGAGAGGACACGGGGAGACAGCGGGGCGGCAAGGAGCAACAGGGCGCATGCGCCCTTGAGAGCATGGCGCCCTGAGCGACCGCACAGGTCGCTCATAGCAAAGGCCGGCCCTGGTGGTGCTCATCCAGATTTCGGATATCCGAACTACCCAGATAATCCGAACTTTTTCCACTATCCGAATATTGAATAGCAGTTCGGATATTTTTTGAAATTCGAATTTACTATTTTGGCAAACTCTGATTTCCTATCTAAAATCCGAAATCCAGCCGGATAGTTAGTTTAGGTATCTGAGGGGAGAAAAAAACGGAAGTGGCCTTATAAATGCCCCCAAACCGATTACAAAGGTAAAATCTCTCTCTTTCTCTCTCTCTCTCCTGTTCATGGATCTTGGGCTTGTCTTCCAGGAATTTGTAGGCTTCCAAAAGCAAGCTCACATGCATTGGCCAGGAATCGAACGCAGGTCAACTGCTTGGAAGGCAGCTATGCTCACCAGTCACCACTATGCCATCAACACTACATGCTGAAGCTGGCCTAGCATGTACCATTGTGATATGCCCAAGAGAAAAATGATCTTGCTTATTTGCCTAATTTGCTAGATGAAAGCAGTGGGACACAGGGTGATACTGCTTATAGGCTTCAATTCAAGACTTTAGAAAGATCATGCCCCCCCCCCCCCCGGATGATGCTGGTGTAACCCATGCAGCAAAGGACAAATATTTGAAGTCTGGAAGATTCCAGGGCAAGGGTGGGAAGGATGAAAAGCTAGGTGGCCATTCCTGCTAACCTAAAGCTTACTTGTGGCTTACAATACATTGGCTTAAGACTTTACCAAATCCAATGCTCCAATACGGGAAACTTCTCTGTTTGCTGTGTTTTTTTTTTCGTTTTTTTTTAATCTTCCTGCGGTTATGATTATATGCGGCGCACGGCCGCGGGAGCGTTTTTTTTTTTTTTTGCTAATTTTTTTTTTACATGGTGCTAGCCTAGCGCTAGCTACATACTTCCCCCCTCCCTTCACTATCCCACCCACCCCTCCGATCTTGATTAAATCATAACCGCATCGGATGAACATCGGTGCTGCCAAGTGCATGCCCGATCGACTATGCAACCAATTTACAGCCGAACTTGGTTGCATGAACTGGTCGGACATGCTGCAAGATGTACAACATGCTTGAAGGAGCTGGATGACGGTAGCGGTGAGTGCGACAAAACCCCCATCGCTTTTTCTCCAGGGTATAAATGTACATGTGTGCATTTATGCATTACCTGTCCTGTGTTACCGTGCCTGTCCGTTGCCTGAATCCGCCGCTCTTCCATCAGCCCCATACCCGCTCCTGGCGCTTTGCACACCGGTGCCTGTGTTACTTGTGTATGCGGCTAATGGAAGAGACGCAGATTCGTAAGATGGATGTTCACCACCACACAGGACAGGTAATGTATAAAACTACACATGCACATTTATACATTAGGAAATACATTTATTATACGGTACCCCAAAGGTGCCACCTTTGGAGTACTGTATAATAAATGTGTTTGTTACTATTCAGACAGTATTGCATGTCTGCTTTCTGGAGGTAAGCCCACCACTTCCTCCAAGCAAATTTTATCCGATTATATGCCGCTGGCGCCTCTGTTTTTCATACTGCTATATTTATACATTAGGGAACAGCAGCAAGGTGGCACATGCGATGGACTCAGCTGATTCCCAAGAGATTTCATGCTGAAAATGATAGGGAATCGGCATGCAGTGTATGGGCAGCAGACACCTCTCTGTAATCAGATTGAATTAGATAGAGATTTGTCTCATGCTCGAATCTGCCCATCATCGCTAGATGTATCAAACATCAAACAAATGACAGCACTCATAGGCTGCAACTGAATTGTAGACCAACAAAGGCATGCAGAGCCCCACAGGGCTAAATACATGCCTTGAATGCAAATCAGATGCAAATCATGTACTAGTCCTAATCTATAATTTAAATACAAATTGATGCACATGGATGCAGCTAGCCATAAGTATACTTACATGAGTTTTGTACAGCAGGAGACATTGGCAGCGCTTCCAAACAGAGGCTGCACCTGAATTGACTACCTGCAATAGATGTGCAGAGCTCCACAATTGTGAACTAAAATACACAACATGCATTCAAACCAGGTACAGCAAAGGAGGACGTTAGCTTCAGTATAAATAATATGTGCACAAATTATTCCCTACTAGACTTCCCCACGGCAGTAACGGGTCCTCTCAGGGAAGACCTACCGCTAGACAACAACAAAACAAATATTAATTGGCCTCAAGCTCTATTTCATCTTGGTTCAAACAACGATAACTTTATTGCACAAACATGGATCAAATCACAAGGAAGGCTCCTTTAAGGAACCAATACACAGGTATTAGTTAAAAAAAATTCTGCGCAGAAAGTTTCCACATTAAAACCACCAGAGCCTGCCCACATTACCCCTCAATGGATGCTAGGCTTGCGTGCATGGAGTCTGTCCTCAAACTTCTATGCTCCATGCACTCAAGCCCAGGCCACCTAACTGTCATTCAACAGCACACCACCAAACACACAGCAGCTGCCTCCCCTTAATGGGGATAAGTCCTTTCAGGATATAAAGCACAAAGCTGCAGCACAAATAGGTTAGCCGGTTAAAGCACAAAAAGGCAGGTTAGTAGACTTAGCAAGCCACATAGAGACAATGCTGCCCAGACATCTTTCCTCCAGCGTTAATCATAAATCATAATACTTGCGTTAGTCCACAGGGTATAGCTTCTCCCAGCTGGATGCCAAAGCGCTCTTTTCATCACGTGATCTGTGGCTGTCACTGTTAAAGGCAGTCGCATGTCGGTTGTGTTCCTTATATGGGAGCTCGATTTGCTCCTGGCGCTTCCCAGTGTTTCACCCCAGTGCCAACACACACAGTACCCCCTGTTTATGGGCTGCTGCACTCGGCTGCCATCACAATCTCATTTCTTTCAATCAGCGCTTACTCTTGTCGGCTGGCTGTGTCAGTGTAAGTGTAAGGTGGCGGGGGACGCTAGTACAGCGAGTTGTGAGATCAGGCTCCTCCCACCGACCAGTTTCGCATCACACGACGCTTCATCAGGGCGTGGCTTAAGGGCGCTACGTCCATCTCTTTATAGGGAGGTCAGATTACTTCCTAGTGTGACTCACTCGCCTCTTGGTGACGTCACACTGTTATTCAACTCAATGCAGCTTTATTGTTCACATTGTCCCATAGTGCTAATCACAGGTTTGTTTGGATTTCTCTCTTTTCTCCCCAATATGTCACTTTTTTTCCGGCAGTCTTCAAATACACTTCATTTCAGCCACCATTTTTGGCATTTTATATACTTTCTATTACCTAAAATAGTATATTTAACTAGAACATGATGGGCCTGATTCACAAAGCAGTGCAAAGTGTTTGCACGCCTGTAAAAAGCCCTTTATCACGCCTAAACTCAGTTTAGGCGTGATAAAATGAAACTCGCGCGAAATACCCGCGCGCAAAGTTTTGCACGTGCAATCGCGCGGCGCACGGTGCAGTGCACGCAATGCGCCCATTAAACCCTATGGGCGCTGCGCGCTGAGCTGCGCGACTGCTCTTTGCGCGCGATAAAGAGCACAAAACAGTGCTAACTCAGCAGTGCAAAGGTTATCACGCCTAAAGTCTTTTAGGCGTGATAACTGAGTTATCACCGCTTTGTGAATCAGGCCCCATATCTCTTCATTATTCAGTTCTCCAATGCCATCTAGTGGGCTTTGTCAGTATTGCAAATATATTGCTAGGAAGACTATCAGTCTGTTTTCCCTTTGACATTCAGCCATCAGTCATGCATACCACTGGCTATATTTTTACATATCTTTGACCCAAAATTAAGTTTTAGTTTTTATAATTTCGATAGATTCATAAGGGGAGTTTTTGTATTTTATTATTTACCATATCTTTTTATCTTGACTATGTTTTTTTTAGCTTAATGTCACGTATGAGCCATCTGACGTAGAAAAGGGGTTAAATTTACCTCAGAGTTGAATCCATGCGGTTCCACAGTATTTAACCTGCAGATCCACATTGACTCCTTTCCCAGGAGCACATCATCAAAATCTCCCCTCCTTTCCGAGAGGTTCAACCTATATATAGCTTTTACTGTTGTACCCCTCAGGGAAGCTCCATGTTGCTCCCTATAATGTTTGTATAATGGCATCTCAACCTCCCCCTCCTCAATCTCCCTGAAATGTTCCATGATTCTAGATTTAAGGTCTCTCTTTGTCTTGCCCACATACATTAACTTACATGGGCATTCAATTACATATATCACCCTTTCAGTGTCACAATTCATAAATCCATTGATTTTGTAGGTGCAATTACCTTTTACGTCTGAGAACGTTTTTGTTTTGTCCACATATGGGCAGATTTTGCACTTTCCACACTTGAACATACCTCTACCTGAGGCAGTTCTTAGCCATTTACTCCCCTCTTGTGTTGGCACAAACTCACTTCTCACCAATTTGTCTTTTAAATTTGGTGCCCTTTTGGCCGTTAACATTGGTCGTGGCCCCACTATTTTTTCAATGTCGGGATTGGCTCTTAAAATACCCCAATGTTTTTCCAAAAGCTGTCTCAGATCTTCCCAGTGAGAGCCATAGGGAGTAATTATCCTCAGGTTGTTCCCCCCTTGGGTGTTACTCTGTGACTTGGATGACAATAGGTCTGTTCTAGCATTATTCCATGCTTTTTTAATTGCCGACTTCAAGATTCTATGTGAATATCCACGCTCTCTAAATCTAGAGTACATTTCCCTCGCCTCAATTCTAAATTGATCGTCTGTTGAGCAATTCCTACGTATACGCAGGAATTGACTATATGGGATAGATCGTATCAGGGCAGGGGGGTGATGGCTGGTGGCGTGGAGAACACTGTTTCCCGCTGTTGGCTTTAGGTAAGTGGAGGTGACCACTTTACCTTTTTCTAGTCGTAATTTTATGTCAAGGAACGACATCTCCACATCACTTACAGTGTATGTGAGACGAATATTTCATTTATTTCCATTTAATTTCTGTATATAGGTCAGAAGTTCCGATTCCGTTCCTCTCCACACCACCAGCACATCATCTATAAAACGAAGCCAGAGGGTGACGTGTGCCCCAAATTCCAGGTCTGGGTAGACATCCTGCCTCTCCCAGAGCCCAAGGTGCAGGCAAGCATAGGCTGGGGCACATGTCGCCCCCATCGACGTTCCCCTGATTTGTCTGTAATGCCTACCATTGAACTTAAAACAGTTCAGTCTCAACGCGAGACTCAATGCTCGTATTAACATATCGTTATGTTCAGCTGCCTGATGACAGCCTTCTTCCAAGAAAAAGTCAACTGCCCTGATTCCCTCCTCATGTGGGATCGAGGTATACAGCGATTCCACATCGATCCCCACAAGGAGTGAGCCAGGGGGGACGGCAAAGTCCTCCAGGACCTTAAGGACATCACGACTGTCCCTCACATAGGAGGGGAGTTTCATGACCAGAGGTTTTAATTTTGTGTCAATTAGTCTACCCAGTCTTTCACAGGGGCCCCCACATCCCAACACAATCGGGCGACCCGGTGGGTTAACTGAATTTTTGTGAATTTTCGGGATAAAATAAATGGTTGGTACATTATAATTGGTCACTAGCAAGTATTCCCATTCTTCATGGGTGATGACGCACTTTTCACGTGCTTCGTCAACCCAATGATTAATTTTGTCTTTTATTTTAGGGAAGGGGCTATTTTCCAGTCTTTCATATGTACTTTTATCTGACAATTGTCTCATTGCTTCTATGGTATATTTAACTTCATCGCAATACGATATTTCCCCCTTTATCACTTGGTTTTATAATAAGGTTTGGAGCTAGTTTTAGTTCTTCTATTGCTTTCTTTGTGCTGCTGTTAGATTACTGGATTTGATACAATTTCTTTCCCAGTTTTCTGTTTTTAATTCATTATTTAAAGTTTCCAGAAATACTGACAGATGTCGATTTTTGGAAAGGGGGGGCATTGTGGTTGCTCATTTTCACAGGGATGTGGCAGGCAACACATACTTTCCCTGATTGTCATCCTCGTCAACACACTGACCCCCTTCATCTAGGAGGACCTGAAGGTTTATAATTGCCACTCTGTCTTCGGCTCTCAGGGTTTCTAGTTGATTGGCTTCATTCGAATCCAATATCTGGCTTCGTTCACCACCACCACCACCAGAGGATTTCCCCCTGTGATACAGATTGAGCATCACCTTCCTTAAAAATGAGTTAATGTCCTTGTAGATTTCAAAGGTGTCACCCGTGGTGGTGGGGGAGAACGACAGGCCCTTAACTAGCACCTCAATGTGATTATTATTCAGCTGAAAATTGGACCGATTTATCACAACCCCTGTGGGGTCCAAATTTAATAGTTCCCCCGATATTGTTTGTTGCTCCTCGTTACTCCCCACCAATCTTCCTCTGAGCTATTCTCCTCTGAATCTATTGCCTCCTAAGACCTACCGTTAGTCTAACGATAAAGACATGATTTTTTCCTAGTGCTGCTAGTCATAAAATGGTATACACATTTCTCTCATACAGACATCAAACAAATGACAGCGCTCATAGGCTGCAACTGAATTGTAGACCAACAGAGGCAATTGTGGAGCTCTGCACATCTATCGCAGCTAGTCAATTCAGGTGCAGCCTCTGTTTGGAAGCGCAGCATCGCTAGATGTATGTCTACCTTAACACAAAGGATACAGTTTAAAAGCCTGACTCTCGCCTACAAAGCTATTTACAACCTAGCACCTAACTCTTTCTTATCTAAGTCATCTTCAGATACCACCCGTCACACAATTTCTGCTCTACTAACAATATTCTCCAGTCTTCTTCTATGGTCACCTCTTCTCACTCCTGCTTACAAGACTTCTCAAGGTCCTCTCCCCTCCTCTGGAACACCCGCTCTCAACACATCCGCCACTCACCCTCACTTACCCTTTTTAGGCGCAACCTAAAAACTCCCTTCTTAAGGCAAGCATACTCTCCTACCTAGGACACATTAGCCACAGACTACCATTTTGTACCATCTCATACACAGCTTCCCTTCACCTACTGTCCTATACTATAAACCTTTAGCCTGTAAGGCTTTCTGGCCAGGGCTCTCTTCCCAATTTGTCTCACAATGATGTGTAATGTGTGTCCATACCTCCCACTCCTGTGTAAATACCTGTAGCTGATTTGTTTAATGCCTTTGTCTTGTATTGTTAACTGTTGTATTGTTTATTTTGTATTGTTATATCCTTCATGTATTGTATTGTTATATTAATATACCCTGTATGCTTTTGTTCAACACCAAGGGCCTGATTCACAAAGCGGTGCAAACACCTTTCACGCCTGTGAAAAGCCCTTTTTCACGCCTAAACTTAGTTTAGGTGTGATCTGAAGGAATTCGAGCGAACTCCCGCGCGCAAAGTTTTGCGCGTGCAGCACACCGCGCTACGCGCGCAGCGCACGTGCTTCGCACGAAGCGCCCATTAAACCCTATGGGACTTTGCGCGTTTGCGTGTGCAAAACTTTATGCGCAGGAGCTTTGCGCGAATTATAGCACAAAGCGGTGATAACTTCACTAGTGCAAAGGTTATCACGCCTAAAGTCTTTTAGGCGTGATAACTGAGTTATCACCGCTTTGTGAATCAGGCCCCATGAAAGATGCTTGTGTTATATAAATGAAGAATAATAATTAAAAAACCTTAAACAGATTTGTCATTCCTTCCTTCTCTCCTCTGTAGGATCACTAATATTATTACTGTATATATACTTGCATATGAGCCGACCCGCATATAAGCCGAGGCACCCACTTTTCCCTCAGAAACCAAGAACAAGTGATTGACCTGTGTATAAGCTCCTCCCAAGTATATCTCCTCCACAGTAGCCAGATGTGCCCCCAGTACAAGTCAGCCCCCATCCCCGTAGCCAGATGTGCCCCAAGGATGATACAGATGTGTCTCAAGATGCCACTAGATGGTGTCATAGATATGAGACACAGCGAATGCCACACAGGAAGAATTCCTGATCATTTCACCACTGACACATTGCTTGCATGCCCTGCTCCAAAAGCCAGGGGACACAGGTCATCTTCTGGAGCAGCACAATCTGCACACCATGTTGCAAAGGATGGGGGGCACAGACCTTCAGGGAACCGGAGGGCAAGAGCATGCTCACTAGTGCAAGATCCTTACGCTCCTCTGCCAGTAACAAAACTTACTTTACCATCTATTCTGGCCCACTAACTCGCATATAAGCCGAAGGGTAACTTTTCAGCACATTTTTTTTTTGTGCTGAAAAATTAGGCTTATACGTGAGTATTTAATGTATGTAATGCATTTATAAAGTGCCAACATATTATACAGCGCTGGATAAGAAATACATAAAGTGGCACAAAGAATGACAAAACATAACAACGTTATACAACGTAGGACAAAGCTATACAAGGCACCCAGGGTACAAAATACATGTTCATGCAATATTGGGCTGGTTAGGTAGGTCCAGTAATTCAAGTACAAGGGGGACATAGAAAAGGAGCACGCGACCATGTACGATACAATAGGTTTATAAGCATTTACTAGGATCCTAGGATTTCCAAATATCTATCCCAGTTACACATCAGATGCTTGAACAGTAGCTGAGTGTTTCCGGGATAATGCTAATCCTCTGTAGTGTTATTATTTGCTCTGATACCAAGATTTTCATTTAGATAACTTTTTATGTACTGAACTTCACACAAAACAAATCCCGCAGGCATTTGTTCCTATGTGCGTATAAGGAAACATCTTTTCTAAATAATGAATGTCAATAAATACGTTCCTCCACTTCACAAAACACAGCATTTGTATGATTAAATTAAAGCACCTCTCCGGGCTATTTTTTTTCTTTCTTTTTACACATCTCCTTCCTCTACCCACCAGTCTTGCTCATCACGAGCTCGCGATCATGGTTAGCCTGTGATCATGAGCATTTTTCCCCGTTCATGAGCTCGGTATTTGGATCTTGTGATCGTAATCGATCACGGGTCTGGATTCGAGTGCACCCGTGATTTGACTCAAATTCTATTAGTGATAACAGGTTAACCCAGGTTTCCCCCTTCTGCTGCTGATGCTGCTGCAGGAAGAGGGAGAGGAGGCCCTGACCTAGCTGGATCAGCAGTAGTGTTGGGCGAACAGTGTTCGCCACTGTTCGGGTTCTGCAGAACATCACCCTGTTCGGGTGATGTTCGAGTTCGGCCGAACACCTGACGGTGCTCGGCCAAACCGTTCGGCCATATGGCCGAACTAAGAGCGCATGGCCGAACGTTCCCCGAACGTTCGGCTAGCGCTGTGATTGGCCGAACGGGTCACGTGGTTCGGACCCGAACGCGCTCTGATTGGCCGAACGGTCACGTGGTTCGGGTAAATAAATACCCGAACCACGTCATATCTCCGCCATTTGTCTGTGGGTTTAGCTTTGGGTAGGCAGGCAGGGTAGTTCGCGCTCCAGCCACGCTAGCCAGGGTCCCCCCTGTCATTGTGTCACTGCTGGGAACAGTAGTACACCGCTTGCTCAGCCACACTATATAGCATTCTGTTTACTGCCACTCTGTGTACCTCGCTCAGCCACACTATATAGCATTCTGTTTACTGCCACTCTGTGTCTGCTGGGAATAGTAGTACACCGCTTGCTCAGCCACACTATATAGCATTCTGTTTACTGCCACTCTGTGTACCTCGCTCAGCCACACTATATAGCATTCTGTTTACTGCCACTCTGTGTCTGCTGGGAATAGTGGTACACCGCTCGCTCAGCCACACTATATAGCATTCTGTTCACTGTTCTGTGTCTGCTTGGAATAGTGGTACACCGCTCGCTCAGCCACACTATATAGCATTCTGTTTACTGTTCTGTGTCTGCTGGGAATAGTGGTACACCGCTCGCTCAGCCACACTATATAGCATTCTGTTTACTGTTCTGTGTCTGCTGGGAATAGTGGTACACCGCTCGCTCAGCCACACTATATAGCATTCTGTGCACTGTTCTGTGTCTGCTGGGAATAGTGGTACACCGCTCGCTCAGCCACACTATATAGCATTCTGTTCACTGTTCTGTGTCTGCTGGGAATAGTGGTACACCGCTCGCTCAGCCACACTATATAGCATTCTGTTTACTGTTCTGTGTCTGCTGGGAATAGTGGTACACCGCTCGCTCATCCACACTATATAGCATTCTGTTCACTGTTCTGTGTCTGCTGGGAATAGTGGTACACCGCCCGCTCAGCCACACTATATAGCATTCTGTTCACTGTTCTGTGTCTGCTGGGAATAGTGGTACACCGCTCGCTCAGCCACACTATATAGCATTCTGTTCACTGTTCTGTGTCTGCTGGGAACAGTAGTACACCGCTCGCTCAGCCAGAGTATATAGCATTGTGTTTACTGCCACTCTGTGTACACCGCTCAGCCAGACTATATACCATTGTTTACTGACACTCTGTGTACACCGCTCAGCCAGACTATATACCATTGTTTACTGACACTCTGTGTACACCGCTCAGCCAGACTATATACCATTGTTTACTGCCACTCTGATTCTGCTGGGAACAGTAGTACACCGCTCGCTCAGCCAGACTATATAGCATTGTGTTTACTGCCACTCTGTGTACACCGCTCAGCCAGACTATATACCATTGTTTACTGACACTCTGTGTACACCGCTCAGCCAGACTATATACCATTGTTTACTGAAACTCTGTGTACACCGCTCAGCCAGACTATATACCATTGTTTACTGCCACTCTGATTCTGCTGGGAACAGTAGTACACCGCTCGCTCAGCCAGACTATATACCATTGTTTACTGACACTATATAGCAGACTATATAGCATTGTGTGTACACCGCTCAGCCAGACTATATACCATTGTTTACTGACACTCTGTGTACACCGCTCAGCCAGACTATATACCATTGTTTACTGCCACTCTGATTCTGCTGGGAACAGTAGTACACCGCTCGCTCAGCCAGACTATATACCATTGTTTACTGACACTCTGTGTACACCGCTCAGCCAGACTATATACCATTGTTTACTGCCACTCTGATTCTGCTGGGAACAGTAGTACACCGCTCGCTCAGCCAGACTATATACCATTGTTTACTGACACTCTGTGTACACCGCTCAGCCAGACTATATACCATTGTTTACTGCCACTCTGATTCTGCTGGGAACAGTAGTACACCGCTCGCTCAGCCAGACTATATAGCATTGTGTTTACTGCCACTCTGTGTACACCGCTCAGCCACACTATATAGCATTGCGTACTCTGCCAGTCAGTGTGTATATTGCTGGGATCAGTAATACTCCACTCACCGTCAACCACTATATGAGCTCAACATGAGTTCCCCAGAGACCTCCGCTGTGAGCAGCACTCCCAACAACAGCAACAGCCAACGCCCCACGCAAGCTATAACATCCACCCCAGCAGCCAGTGGTCAGCAGCAGCCCTCCCCGGAGGAGAACGTTGTGTCCATCAGTCCGTCGCCAGAGCGATTAATGAGGGCTGCCATTGAGGAGATGATGGGGCCTGATGTGGAGGAGGAGGTCTGGCTCAGGCCAGCATCCCAAGTTAATGTTGAGGACGATGAGGGGTCTGTGTCTGGGGATGTTGGGGTGGCAGAGGTGGTGGGTGGGTCAGACTCAGGAGAAGAGTTGTATGATGAGGATGATGATCGGGACCATCTGTATGTGCCTCAGAGTCCGACCCCGGAAAACATGTTGTATCGTGTGTTTAGGTACTAAAATCTGCGTTCCCTCCCAGTAGTGTTGGGCGAACAGTGTTTGCCACTGTTCGGGTTCTGCAGAACATCACCCTGTTCGGGGTGACTATATAGCAGACTATATAGCATTGTGTTTAATGCCACTCTGTGTACACGGCTCAGCCACACTATATAGCATTGTGTTTACTTCCACTCTGTGTCTGCTGGGAACAGTAGTACACCGCTCACCCGCCACTGTATAGCATTGTGCTCTGTGTCACTGCTGACAATAGTGGTACACCGCTCACCCACCACTGTATAGCATTTCTGTACTGCCACTGTACTGCTGCCAGTCAGCGTGTACTTTAAGGATAAGTGAAATGAGGAAGAAATCCGGTGAAAGAGGGAGGGGCAAGGGAAGAGGTGTTTCCCCTGACGGTTCACGTACAGGCCACAGGGGAGCACCCAAGAAAACCCACTCAATACTGCCCATGTTGTCCAGGACAACAACCCTCACAGATCCAAAAGAACAGGACCAGATAATTACTTGGATGACCTCTCAAGCGTCCAGCAGTGGGTTAAGCAGCACCAGCACATCACGCACGAGGTCCGAGTCCTCAGCCAGTTAAAGTCTGGGCTTTCTTTGAAGACTGCACTGAGGATGTTACCATGGCGATTTGCAAGGTGTGCAAGACCCGCCTGAGCAGGGGGAAAAGTATTAACAACCTCTCCACCACCAGCATGAGCCGCCACATTCTATCCAAACATCCCACTCTGTGGGCAAACGCGGCAGGACAGGGTACCACCAGCAACACTGCCTCCCTTGGGTTCACCAGACTCACCACCAGACCCGCCTCAGCAGCAGCAGTAGCCCAGCCATTGCGTGGTTCACAACATTCACAAACATCAGACGATGCTGACACTGTCACTTTCCGGACTAGTGCTCTTGAGGTCTCCCAGTGTTCATCAAACACAACAACCAACAGCCCTTCGGTGTGCAGCGCTACGGTTGAGTTGTCTGTCTCTGAGATGTTTGAGCACAAGAGGAAATTGCCAGCAAATGACCCCCGGGCCGTGGCAGTAACAGCCAGCCAGCATAGCCAAGCTTCTGGCCTGCGAAATGCTGCCATATCGAGTGGTGGAGACAAACAGCTTCAAGGGCATGATGTCAGTGGCCATCCCACGTTACGTTGTTCCCAGCCGCTACCACTTTGCGCGCTCTGCAGTGCCTGAGTTGCATGAGCACGTGGTCAGCTAAATAACCCGAAGCTTGAAGAATGCCGTTGCCTGCAAGGTTCACCTCACCACTGACACCTGGACGAGTGCGTTCGGCCAGGGTCGATACATCTCCCTTACCGCGCACTGGGTGAACCTTGTGGAGCCTGGCAGCGATTCCTCACCTGCTACGGCGCGGGTGTTGCCCACGCCGCAAACAGCTGGATAACAACAGCAGCACCTACCTCTCTGACTCCTTCTCCTCCAACGCATCTCAAAGCTGTACCTCATCCGGAAATGCTAACCCAGCACCAGCAGCAGTAGGATCGTGGAAGCAGTGCAGCACAGCTGTTGGCATGCGTCAGCAAGCGTTGCTGAAGCTGATCTGCCTTGGGGATAAGCAGCACACAGGGGAGGAAATTTGGAGGGGAATAAAGGAACAGACGGATTTGTGGCTGGCACCGCTGGACCTGAAACCGGGCATGAAGCTAGACACCTGGCACGAACTGGCAATGTACGCAATAGAGGTGCTGGCTTGCCCGGCAGCCAGCGTTATGTCGGAACGCTGTTTCAGTGCTGCCGGAGGCATCATCACAGATCGGCGTATCCGCCTCTCCACAGAAAATGCAGACCGTCTGACTCAAATTAAAATGAATCAATCCTGGATTGGAAACGACTACGCAACACTCCTGGACCCCAACCAAGTAACATGACCGATGAACATCTGGGATGGTTTAGCGTTTCCGGTCCCTGTTTATTGAACCTCTCATCTGTATTACATTTATGACTGCATGGCGGCAAAAAGCATTGCTGCTATATCCGCACGCTTTTTGTCCTCATGCAAGGCCTGGGTTGTTGTGTCTCACAAAGCGTGGCCTTCTCCTCCTGCGCCTCCTCCTGTTCCATCACGTGTGCTGCTGCTGCTGCTGCTGCTGCTGGGTTACCGTTGCCGCGTGGTCCCTGTTTATGGAACCTCTTATCTTTATTACATTTATGACTACATGGCGGTACAAAGCATGCTATCCGCACGCTTTTTGTCCTCATGCAAGGCCTGGGTTGTTGTGTCTCACAAAGCGTGGCCTTCTCCTCCTGCGCCTCCTCCTGTTCCATCACGTGTGCTGCTGCTGCTGCTGCTGCTGGGTTAGCGTTGCCGGTCCCTGTTTATGGAACCTCTTATCTTTATTACATTTATGACTACATGGCGGTACAAAGCATGCTATCCGCACGCTTTTTGTCCTCATGCAAGGCCTGGGTTGTTGTGTCTCACAAAGCGTGGCCTTCTCCTCCTGCGCCTCCTCCTGTTCCATCACGTGTGCTGCTGCTGCTGCTGCTGCTGGGTTAGCGTTGCCGCGTGGTCCCTGTTTATTGAACCTCTTATCTTTATTACATTTATGACTACATGGCGGTACAAAGCATGCTCTCCGCACGCTTTTTGTCCTCATGCAAGGCCTGGGTTGTTGTGTCTCACAAAGCGTGGCCTTCTCCTCCTGCGCCTCCTCCTGTTCCATCACGTGTGCTGCTGCTGGGTTAGCGTTGCCGCGTGGTCCCTGTTTATTGAACCACTTATCTTTATTACATTTATGACTGCATGGTGGTACAAAGCATGCTATCCGCACGCTTCTTGTCCTCATGCAAGGCCTGGGTTGTTGTGTCTCAAAGCGTGGCCTTCTCCTCCTGCGCCACCCTCCTCCTGTTCCATCACGTGTGCTGCTGCTGGGTTAGCATTACCGGTCCCTTTTCCTGGAACCTCTTATATGTATTACATTTATGACTGCATGCCGACAAAAAGCATGTTACCTGTGCAAAGAAAACAGACATTTCCCGCATTTAAAAGACAGTTTTCCCTTTGAAACTTTAAAATCGATTTTCTCAAAAACTATAAGCTCTTTTTGCTAAATTTTTTTTTCCTCTTGTACCCACTCCCAAGGTGCACATACCCTGTAAATTTGGGGTATGTAGCATGTAAGGAGGCTTTACAAAGCACAAAAGTTCGGGTCCCCATTGACTTCCATTATGTTCGGAGTTCGGGTCGAACACCCGAACATCGCGGACATGTTCGGCCTGTTCGGCCCGAACCCGAACATCTAGATGTTCGCCCAACACTAATCAGCAGGCGGCTGCGCAGTCCACCTCTGAGAAGGAGTTTGAGTTGTTGGAGGAGGAGGAGCTGGAGGTCTCCGACGTGACTGTTGAGGGGGAACTTCAGAGCACAGCTGCAGTGGTGTGAGGGTAGAGAGGGCAGGAAGAGGCTCAGGGGCCAGAGGAGGAGGAGGATAGCATTGTCGGCTCTGGGGGTGTCTCTGCTGTCTCTCCCCTGTTCCCCATGGCAGCGCACATGCTGCGGTGCCTGCGCAGGAACCCCAGGGTGATCCAGATGCATGCTCAGGAGGACATCTGTATCAGCATGATCCTGGACCCATGGCTAAAAGGGAAGGTGGCTCAGTTCCTGCCTGCTGGAGACAATGAGCTGCGAACAAGGGAGTTTCAGTGGATCCTTGTTCGCAGATTGGAGGAAGCCTTCCCCCAGCCTCCCACCCCCTCTGGCCCTGTGCAGCCAGCACGGCAGCCGGTGCCTGCGGCCAGCAGCAGAAGCAGGCAACCAGAGATCTGCTGTCACTGACTAAGGCACTCTGCATGATGGTAAAGCTGCCGAGAGAGGAGGTGCCTGCAGCAGCATCCTCCTCTGTAAGTCAGAGCTAGGGATGGTCGCTGGATTCAGCGGAATTAAGATTTCCGTGATTCCAGACGGAATTAGGTGATTCCGTTCCGTTGCCATGGAACAGAATTGCTATATCACTATGGCGGAATTTCCACGGAAAAATTTGAAATTCCGCGGAATTTTACGGAATGCAAATTGTTTTTCCCCACCAAACGAATTTCTGCCTAATGATAAGAATTTCTGCTCAACAGACTTCCTTATTCCCTCCCTCCTCCTCTGGAGGAGGAGGGTCTTGTCTTCCAGGGAATTGTAGGATTTCAAAAGCCAGCTTACATACATTGGCTGGGAATTGAACCCAGGTCTAGTGCTTAGTAGGCAGTAGTGTTGGGCGAACACCTGGATGTTAGGGTTCGCGAACGTTCGCCGAACATGGCCGCGATGTTCGGGTGTTCGCGTCGAACTCCGAACATAATGGAAGTCAATGGGGACCCGAACTTTCGTGCTTTGTAAAGCTTCCTTACATGCTACATACCCCAAATTTGCAGGGTATGTGCACCTTGGGAGTGGGTACAAAAGGGAAAAAAATATTTGAAAAAGAGCTTATAGTTTTTGAGAAAATTGATTGTAAAGTTTCAAAGGAAAAACTGTCTTTTAAATGCGGAAAATTACATTTTTCTTTGCACAGGTAACATGCTTTTTGTCGCCATGCAGTCATAAATGTAATACAGATAAGAGGTTCCAGGAAAAGGGACCGGTAACGCTAACCCAGCAGCAGCACACGTGATGGAACAGGAGGAGGCGCAGGAGGAGAAGGCCACGCTTTGAGACACAACAACCCAGGCCTTGCATGAGGACAAGAAGCGTGCGGATAGCAATGCCTTTTGCCGCCATACAGTCATAAATGTAATACAGATGAGAGGTTCAATAAACAGGGACCGGCAACGCTAACCCAGCAGCAGCACACATGATAGAACAGGAGGAGGCGCAGGAGGAGAAGGCCACGCTTTGAGACACAACAACCCAGGCCTTGCATGAGGACAAGAAGCGTGCGGATAGCAATGCCATTTGCCGCCATGCAGTCATAAATGTAATACAGATGAGAGGTTCAGTAAACAGGGACTGGAAATGCTAACCCAGCAGCAGCACACGTGATGGAACAGGAGGAGGCGCAGGAGGAGAAGGCCACGCTTTGAGACACAACAACCCAGGCCTTGCATGAGGACAAGAAGCGTGCGGATAGCAATGCCTTTTGCCGCCATGCAGTCATAAATGTAATACAGATGAGAGGTTCCGTAAAAAGGACCGGCAACGCTAACCCAGCAGCAGCACACGTGATGGAACAGGAGGAGGCGCAGGAGGAGAAGGCCACGCTTTGAGACACAACAACCCAGGCCTTGCATGAGGACAAGAAGCGTGCGGATAGCAATGCCTTTTGCCGCCATACAGTCATAAATGTAATACAGATGAGAGGTTCAATAAACAGGGACCGGCAACGCTAACCCAGCAGCAGCACACGTGATGGAACAGGAGGAGGCGCAGGAGGAGAAGGCCACGCTTTGAGACACAACAATCCAGGCCTTGCATGAGGACAAGAAGCGTGCGGATAGCAATGCCTTTTGCCGCCATGCAGTCATGAATGTAATACAGATGAGAGGTTCAGTAAAGAGGGACCGGCAACGCTAACCCAGCAGCAGCACACGTGATGGAACAGGAGGAGGCGCAGGAGGAGAAGGCCACGCTTTGAGACACAACAACCCAGGCCTTGCATGAGGACAAGAAGCGTGCGGATAGCAATGCATTTTGCCGCCATGCAGTCATAAATGTAATACAGATGAGAGGTTCAGTAAACAGGGACCGGAAACGCTAACCCAGCAGCAGCACACGTGATGGAACAGAAGGAGGCGCAGGAGGAGAAGGCCACGCTTTGAGACACAACAACCCAGGCCTTGCATGAGGACAAGAAGCGTGCGGATAGCAATGCCTTTTGCCGCCATGCAGTCATAAATGTAATACAGATGAGAGGTTCCGTAAAAAGGACCGGCAACGCTAACCCAGCAGCAGCACACGTGATGGAACAGGAGGAGGCGCAGGAGGAGAAGGCCACGCTTTGAGACACAACAACCCAGGCCTTGCATGAGGACAAGAAGCGTGCGGATAGCAATGCCTTTTGCCGCCATACAGTCATAAATGTAATACAGATGAGAGGTTCAATAAACAGGGACCGGCAACGCTAACCCAGCAGCAGCACACGTGATGGAACAGGAGGAGGCGCAGGAGGAGAAGGCCACGCTTTGAGACACAACAACCCAGGCCTTGCATGAGGACAAGAAGCGTGCGGATAGCAATGCCTTTTGCCGCCATGCAGTCATGAATGTAATACAGATGAGAGGTTCAGTAAAGAGGGACCGGCAAAGCTAACCCAGCAGCAGCACACATGATGGAACAGGAGGAGGCGCAGGAGGAGAAGGCCACGCTTTGAGACACAACAACCCAGGCCTTACATGAGGACAAGAAGCGTGCGGATAGCAATGCATTTTGCCGCCATGCAGTCATAAATGTAATACAGATGAGAGGTTCAATAAAAAGGGACCGGCAACGCTAACCCAGCAGCAGCACACGTGATGGAACAGGAGGAGGCGCAGGAGGAGAAGGCCATGCTTTGAGACACAACAACCCAGGCCTTGCATGAGGACAAGAAGCATGCGGATAGCAATGCATTTTGCCGCCATGCAGTCATAAATGTAATACAGATGAGAGGTTCAGTAAACAGGGACTGGAAACGCTAACCCAGCAGCAACACACGTGATGGAACAGGAGGAGGGCGGCGCAGGAGGAGAAGGCCACGCTTTGAGACACAACAACCCAGGCCTTGCATGAGGACAAGAAGCGTGCGGATAGCAATGCCTTTTGCCGCCATGCAGTCATAAATGTAATACAGATGAGAGGTTCAATAAAAAGGGACCGGCAACGCTAACCCAGCAGCAGCACACGTGATGGAACAGGAGGAGGCGCAGGAGGAGAAGGCCACGCTTTGAGACACAACAACCCAGGCCTTGCATGAGGACAAGAAGCGTGCGGATAGCAATGCATTTTGCCGCCATGCAGTCATAAATGTAATACAGATGAGAGGTTCAATAAACAGGGACCGGAAACGCTAACCCATCACAGATGTTCACTGTTCATGTTACTTGGTTGGGGTCCGGGAGTGTTGCGTAGTCGTTTCCAATCCAGGATTGATTCATTTTAATTTGAGTCAGACGGTCTGCATTTTCTGTGGAGAAGCGGATACGCCAATCTGTGACGATGCCTCCGGCAGCACTGAAACAGCGTTCCGACATAACGCTGGCTGCCGGGCAAGCCAGCATCTCTATTGCGTACATTGCCAGTTCGTGCCAGGTGTGTAGCTTAGAGACCCAATAGTTGAAGGGTGCAGATGGATTGTTCAACACGGCTACGCCATCTGACATGTAGTCCTTGACCATCTTCTGCAGGCGAGCGGTGTTGTAGGTGGAACTGGGCGATTGCTGTTCTGTGGGCTGCTGCATGGGTGTCAGAAAATGTTGCCACTCCAAGGACACTGCCGATACCATTCCCTTGTGGGCACTAGCTGCAGCTTGCGTTCTTTGTTCCCCTCCTCGTCCTGGGTTTGCGGAAGTCAGTCTGTCGGCGTGGAACTGGCTAGAGGAGGAGGATGTCAATCTCCTCTCTAATGTCTCCACAAGGGCCTGCTGGTATTCTTCCATTTTGACCTGTCTGACAGTTTCTCCAATGAGTTTGGGAACATTGTCTTTGTACCGTGGATCCAGAAGGGTATAAACCCAGTAATCCACGTCGTCCAGAATTCGAACAACGCGCGGGTCGCGTTCGATGCAGTCTAGCATGAATTGAGCCATGCCTGCCACAGTCCTAACAGAATCCTCATCATGTTCTTCTGAGCTTGACGCACCCTCATCATCATCACCAGCATCACGCCGTCGCCCACCTTCTTCCTCGTCTTCTTCTGCTGTCTATTCCCGCTGAATCATGGAAGTCCAACGTGCACCGCTCTGTCCCTCGGCAGTGGGGGCGTCCAAGTCCTGCTCCAACTCCAGCTGTTCCTCGTCCTCTTCTTCAGCATAGCTGCCGGGAGGACCAGCGTTTCCTGAGGCAGATTGCCTGATGTTGGTATCATCATCACGCTGATCGTTGTCCTCTTGAGATTCCCCCACTTGCATCCTGACTGCGGCTTCCTTGATCTGCAGCATTGATTTCTTCAGCAAACACAGCAGTGGTATCGTAATGCTGAGTGAAGAGTTGTCACCGCTCACAAGCAACGTGGATTGCTCAAAATTTTGGAGGACTTGGCAGAGGTCCAACATGGTGGCCCAATCAGATCCACAGAAGCTTGGTAGCTGTCCGGATGCGCCTCAGTACTGCGCCGTCATGTACTGGACCACTGCACTCTTCTGCTCGCAAAAGCGTGCTAGCATGTGCAGCGTCGAATTCCAGCGCGTGGGTACGTCACACACCAAGCGATGGTTCGGTAGATTGAACTGCTCCTGCATCTTGGTGAGTCCCTCCGAAGCGGTACTGGACTTTCGGAAATATTTGGCCACTCGTCGCACCTTCAGCAGAAGATCTGCCACGCCTGGGTATGTCCTCAGGAACCGCTGAACAACTAGGTTCATAACGTGTGCCAGGCAAGGGATGTGTCTCAGCTTAGCCAACTTTAAAGTGCGAATGAGATTGCTCCCATTGTCACACACAACCATGCCTGGTTTCAGGTCCAGCGGTGCCAGCCACAAATCGGTCTGTTCCTTGATTCCCTTCCAAATTTCTTCACCTGTGTGCTGCTTATCTCCAAGGCAGATCAGCTTCAGTAAGGCTTGCTGACGCATGGCAACAGCTGTGCTGCACTGCTTCCACGACCCTATTGCTGGGTTACCGATGCCGGATGAGGTACCGCTTTGAGAGGCGTTGGAGGAGAAGGAGTCAGAGTCGAGGTAGGTGCTGCTGTTATCTCTGAGGGACGCCGGTCCAGCAGTTTGCGGCGTGGGCAACACCCGCGCCGTAGCCGGTGAGGAGTCGCTGCCAGGCTTCACAAGGTTCACCCAGTGCGCCGTCATGGAGATGTATTGACCCTGGCCAAAGGCACTCGTCCAGGTGTCTGTGGTGAGGTGAACCTTGCAGGCAACGGCATTTTTCAAGCTTCTGGTTATTTTGCTAACCACATGCTCATGTAACGCTGGCACTGCAGACCGCGCAAAATAGTATCGGCTGGGAACCACGTAACGTGGGATGGCCAGCGCCATCATGCGCTTGAAGCTGTTTGTCTCCACCACGCGATATGGCAGCATTTCGCAGGCCACAAACTTGGCTATGCTGGCTGTTAGTGCCACGGCCCGGGGGTCATTTGCTGGCAATTTTCTCTTGCGCTCTAACATCTCCAGGACAGACAACTGAACCGTAGGATCGCACACCGAAGGACAGTTGGTTGTTGTTGTTGTGGTCGTTGAAGACTGGGAAACGTCAAGAGGACTGTTGCGGAAACTGACATCGTCGTCTACTACGGATGTTTGTGTACCACGTAATGGCTGGGCTGCTGCTGAGGAGGGTCTGGTGACAACGGAGGCAGTGTTGCTGGGGGCTGGAAGCGAGCCGCTACCCTGGCCTTGCGTGTTTGACCACAGAGTGCTATGTTTGGCTACCATGTGGCGGCACATGCTGGTGGTGGAGAGGTTGTTGATATTTTTCCCCCTGCTCAGTCGGGTCCTGCACACCTTGCAAATCACCATGGTAACATCCTCCCTGCAGTCGTCGAAGAAAGCCCATACTTTTGAGCTCCTGCTTTGCTAGCGAGTTTCTTTCGTGCCTCTTTGGCGTCTCACTTCTACGGCTATGCCTGTTGTGTCCGAAATACCCCACCCCCGCCTACTTTGTGGCACACGGCGAACTCTTGCAGCAGTGGGTTCTGCAGCAGACTCATCTGTACTGCTGCTATCCCGACAGCGAGGTTGTACTCGATAATCCGGGTCTGTGTCCACATCGTCCAAAACCTCCTCTTCCATCTCCTCATCTGTGACTGTGTGTGTGTGCAGTGGACAAGAGCTCCCCAGAACACCCTCTGCGCACCTGACTCCCATGTCTTCAAGATGTTCTTGGTGGACCTCCTGCAATTCAAATTCCTGCGCACATTGCTCAGGGATTTGGGTGTCTTCGTCCTCGCCTTGCATTTCAGTGCGTGGTGCATTTACCTCGCACAATGGTTGTGAATCCGGGCACAACACTGCTGGCTGTTCTATTGTTTGTGGGGGTAGGAGTGGGAATAGCTCCTCCGAAGAGGCCATTGTGTCCGGAAATAATTGTTCGGACTGGTTATTCGGCCATTGTGTGCATGGTGTAGCTGCTGGTTGTGTCACCGTTGTGCCCACTGGCTCCTTGTAACTGGCAGAGGACCTCGTGCATGACAACAAGGATGTGCTGGTGCTGCTGCTGTTTAACCCGCTGCTGGACGCTTGAGAGGTCATCCAATTCATTATCCGTTCCTGCTCTTGTGGATCAGTGAGGGTTGTTTGTCTGGCACACATGGGTGGTATTGAGTGGGTTTTCTTAGGTGCTCCACTGCGGCCTCTACGTGAACCGTCAGGGGAAACACCTCTTCCCTTGCCCCTCCCTCTTTCACTGGATTTCTTCATTATGGTTGTACTGATCCCAGCAGTACACGCACACTGACTGGCAGTACAGTGGCAATAGACAATGCTATATAGTATGTTATAAACTGGTGATGGACGGAAGTACTACTGATCCCAGCAGTACAGTGGCAATAGAAGACAATGCTATATACTATGTTATACACTAGTGATGGACGGAAGTTCTACTGATCCCAGCAGTACAGTGGCAATAGAAGGCAATGCTATATACTATATTATACACTGGTGATGGACGAAAGTACTACTGATTCCAGCAGTACAGTGGCAATAGAAGACAGTGCTATATACTATGTTATACACTGGTGATGGACGGAAGTACTACTGATTCCAGCAGTACAGTGGCAATAGAAGACAGTGCTATATACTATGTTATACACTGGTGATGGACGGAAGTATTACTGATCCCAGCAGTACAGTGGCAATAGAAGACAATGCTATATACTATGTTATACACTGGTGATGGACGGAAGTACTACTGATCCCAGCAGTACAAGCTGACTGGCAGTACAGTGGCAATAAAAGACAATGCTATATACTATGTTATACACTGGTGATGGACGGAAGTACTACTGATCCCAGCAGTACAATGGCAATAGAAGACAGTGCTATATACTATGTTATACACTGGTGATGGACGGAAGTACTACTGATCCCAGCAGTACAAGCTGACTGGCAGTACAGTGGCAATAGAAGACAATTCTATATACTATGTTATACACTGGTAATGGACGGAAGTACTACTGATCCCAGCAGTACAGTGGCAATAGAAGACAGTGCTATATACTATGTTATACACTGGTGATGGACGGAAGTACTACTGATTCCAGCAGTACAGTGGCAATAGAAGACAGTGCTATATACTATGTTATACACTGGTGATGGACGGAAGTACTACTGATCCCAGCAGTACAGTGGCAATAGAAGACAGTGCTATATACTATGTTATACACTGGTGATGGACGGAAGTACTACTGATCCCAGCAGTACAAGCTGACTGGCAGTACAGTGGCAATAGAAGACAGTGCTATATACTATGTTATACACTGGTGATGGACGGAAGTACTACTGATCCCAGCAGTACAGTGGCAATAGAAGACAGTGCTATATACTATGTTATACACTGGTGATGGACGGAAGTACTACTGATCCCAGCAGTACAGTGGCAATAGAAGACAGTGCTATATACTATGTTATACACTGGTGATGGACGGAAATACTACTGATCCCAGCAGTACAAGCTGACTGGCAGTACAGTGGCAATAGAAGACAATGCTATATACTATGTTATACACTGGTGATGGACGGAAGTACTACTGATCCCAGCAGTACAGTGGCAATAGAAGACAGTGCTATATACTATGTTATACACTGGTGATGGACGGAAGTACTACTGATCCCAGCAGTACAGTGGCAATAGAAGACAGTGCTATATACTATGTTATACACTGGTGATGGACGGAAGTACTACTGATCCCAGCAGTACAAGCTGACTGGCAGTACAGTGGCAATAGAAGACAGTGCTATATACTATGTTATACACTGGTGATGGACGGAAGTACTACTGATCCCAGCAGTACAGTGGCAATAGAAGACAGTGCTATATACTATGTTATACACTGGTGATGGACGGAAGTACTACTGATCCCAGCAGTACAGTGGCAATAGAAGACAGTGCTATATACTATGTTATACACTGGTGATGGACGGAAGTACTACTGATCCCAGCAGTACAAGCTGACTGGCAGTACAGTGGCAATAGAAGACAGTGCTATATACTATGTTATACACTGGTGATGGACGGAAGTACTACTGATCCCAGCAGTACAGTTGCAATAGAAGACAGTGCTATATACTATGTTATACACTGGTGATGGACGGAAGTACTACTGATCCCAGCAGCACAGTGGCAAAAGAAGACAGTGCTATATACTATGTTATACACTGGTGATGGACGGAAGTACTACTGATCCCAGCAGTACAAGCTGACTGGCAGTACAGTGGCAATAGAAGACAATGCTATATACTATGTTATACACTGGTGATGGACGGAAGTACTACTGATTCCAGCAGCAGGGATGCTCAAATTCGGCTTCGGAAGATATCCGGATTTTTGCTATCCGGATATCTCCCAGTAATGCTGTGCGGGCTGGGCGGGGGGGTCAAGCTTACCTCTCTGACGTCTTCTTCGGTCGTCCCTCGGCGCCTCCCACGATGCGCTCCAAGCGGCGGTCACCTGATTACAAACACTTCCTCCTTCCGGGTTGAAGGAGGAAGTGTTTGTAATCACGTGACGCGCATGGAGCGCATCGTGGGAGGCGCCGAGGGACGACCGAAGAAGACGTCAGAGAGGTAAGCTTGACCCCCCCGCCCAGCTCGCACAGCATTACTGGGAGATATCCGGATAGCAAAAATCCGGATATCTTCCGAAGCCAAATTTGAGCATCCCTATCCAGCAGTACAGCGGCAATAGAAGACAGTGCTATATACTATGTTATACACTAGTGATGGACGGAAGTACTACTAATCCCAGCAGTACAGTGGCAATAGAAGACAGTGCTATATACTATGTTATACACTAGTGATGGACGTAAGTACTACTGATCCCAGCAGTACAGTGGCAATAGAAGACAGTGCTATATACTATGTTATACACTGGTGATGGACGGAAGTACTACTGATTCCAGCAGTACAGTGGCAATAGAAGACAGTGCTATATACTATGTTATACACTAGTGATGGACAGAAGTACTACTGATCCCAGCAGTACAGTGGCAATAGAAGACAATGCTATATACTATATTATACACTGGTGATGGACGGATGTACTACTGATCCCAGCAGTACACGCTGACCGGCAGTACAGTGGCAATAGAAGACAATGCTATATACTATGCTATATACTGGTGATGGACGGAAGTACTACTGATCCCAGCAGTAAACGCACGCTGAGCTGACTGGCACTACAGTGCAGTGGCAAATATAGTATAGGAGGCTGGGGGGCCCTGGCTAGCTTAGCTGGTGAGAGAGAGTCTAACCTGCCTGCCTACCCAAAGCTAAACCCAAACGCAAGTGGCGGAGAAATGACGCGGTTCGGGTATTTATTTACCCGAACCACGTGACCCGCTCGGCCAATCGCAGCACGAGCCGCGTGTTCGTGCCCGAACCACGTGACCCGCTCGGCCAATCACAGCGCGAACCAAACGTTCGGGGAACGTTCGGCCATGCGCTGTCAGGCCGAACATACGTTCGACCGCATGGCCGAACACATGGCCGAACACCACGAGGTGTCCGGCGAAGCCCGAATCGCACTCGAACAGCCCGAAATCAGGGCGAACCCGAACAGTGGCGAACACTGTTCGCCCAACACTAGTAGGCAGCTCTCCTCACCACTATACCACAACCAACACTACATGCTGAAGCCGGCCTAGTATGTACCATTGTGATATATCCAAGAGAAATATGAGCTTGCTTAGGGATTTGTAGGATGTCAAAAGCCAACTCACATACATTGGCCAGGAATCGAACCCAGGCCTACCGCGTGGTAGGCTGCTATCCTAACCATTATACCACCAACACAACACACTACAATGCTACATGCTGAAGCCAGCCTACAAATCCCTAAGCAAGCTCATTTTTCTCTTGGATATATCAAAATGGTACATGCTAGGCTGGCTTCAGCATGTAGAAAAAATCTGGCGGAATTTTCATAGCGACGGAATTAAGCGCTGGCGAAATCCAGCGGAACGGAATTTTCTCTTTCCGATCATCCCTAGTCAGAGCCAGCACCTGACCCAGATGGTGGCAGACTACATGGGGTCCTTCAGCAGGCTTGACACAGAGGCCCCTGTGGAACCCATGGAGTACTGGGTCAAGCGCTTGGAGATCTGGAGGGAGCTGGCGCAGTACGCCCTGGAAGTCCTGGCTTGCCCCCTTCCAGCGTGCTGTCCGAGAGGTGCTTCAGTGCGGCCGGTGGCGTGGTCACAGAGAAGCGCTTTTATCTGTCCCCAGAGTCTGTGGACAGACTGACCTTCCTCAAGATCAACCAGGCCTGGATTGAAGGCATGTTCCTGGCCCCTGCTGTTGGCAAGAGAGGGGATATGAGGTGGCTGGAAATGTTTTTTGCACACAAACCTTTATTCTTTTAAAAGAACGATACAGCGCTCACCACCTTAAGTTGTGATAATCTATTGTCCAATTTGCTGCTTGCTGTCTAAAGGTCAGATAAATCCTCCCTCTTGCAGATAGTCTTTATCACAGCCGTGCGTCTGGCAATATGCAGACTCCTCAGAACCCTAAGGATAGCAATTAACAAGACATAGCAGGTAACTTTCCAAGCTACAGTACACTCTGTGCTCTCACACACACTGTGCCAGGATAAAAACTCCACCACATGCAGGAATGGGGGCTCACACACTCCCCCGTCAGTCCCCTGCTCACGCAACTGTTTCTTGCAATAGGCATATCACAAAGTCTCTGGTGTAGTTACAGATATACATAAAAAACAAGCATATCTCACATGGCCGGCATCTGCAGCTTTTTCCACGCTTCTCCAGCCGTCCCTCCGTCCAGCAAGTGTATCAGTCTACTAGGCAGCGTGCGTATCCCAGGCGCCTTTGGTGAGCAGGGGACTGATGGGGGAGTGTGTGAGCCCCCATTCCTGCATGTGGTGGAGTTTTTATCCTGGCACGGTGTGTGTGAGAGCACATGGTGTACTGTAGCTTGGAAGTTACCCGCTATGTCTTGTTAATTCCTATCCTTAGGGTTCTGAGGAGTCTGCATATTGCCAGAAGTGCGGCTGTGATAAAGACAACCTTCATTCTCTTGCTAATTTGGCCTGGTTATTTTTTAGGTGCTGTGGTACCACGGCTAGGTGCCAAGGCCTATGCTGCCTGCTGCCAGGTATGTTACTTACTCTTCCTGCTGCTGCTGCTGCTGCATTTAACCTCCTACTTTCTGTGTTCCCACCGCCAGGGTCCACAGAATTATGTGCTGCTGCCACAAGCTATTACACCATCAAAATAGCTACAACTATTGTTGTGAAAAAGAAAAAATATTATTATGAGGTGTCTAGGATGCAAACGGTGCTGTCCGAGTTGTGGGGAGAACCCAACTGCGGCTGTATGACCACTTCCTGGAACCTCATGGTTGTTAATTTTTGTTTGTGCCGTGGTACCACCGCTAGGTGCCTTGGCCTAAGCTGCCTGCTGCCACACGTTACTCCTCCTCCTGCTGCATTTAACCTCCTGCTGTCTGTGCTCCCACTGCCAGGGTCCACAGAATTGTGAGCTGATGCCATGTGCCACTAGCTATCACGCCACTACAATAGCTACATTATACATATTTTGTAGTTGAAAAAAAATTCTGCGGTGTCTGGGTTGAAAACCTCCTGCTGTTTGCTCGGTGTTGATATATGTATTATATCACAGCTGTGGTACCACCGCTATGTGCCATGGCCTATTACATTGCCTGCTGCCACACGTGAATCCTCTTGTTGCTGCTGCTGCTGAATTTAACCTCCTTCTGTCTTTGCCCCCACTGCCAGGGTCCACCGAATAAGGTGCTGCTGCCATGTGCCACTAGCTATTACGCCACTGCAATAGTTACTATATTGTAGAAAAAAAATTAAATAAATACATATTAAATCTGAGCTGCCCCAATTGTGTATTGGACACAATGTGGGCTTCACGACCACTGCCTGGAACCTCCTGCTGTTTGCTCGTGTTTATATCACAGCCATGGTACCACCGCTCGGTGCCATGGCCTATTATATTGCCTGCTGCCATACGCAATGTCACTACTCCTCCTCCTTCTGCTGCTGCTGTATTTAGCCTCCTGATGTCTGTGCTCCCACTGCCAGGGTCCACAGAATAACGTGCTGCTGCCATGTGCCACTAGCTATTACGCCTCTACAATAGCTACATTACACATATTTTGTTGTTGATAAAAAAAAAATTAAGTACAAGATGAAGAATAGGAAAATGATACAAATGAAGAAGAAGATGATGAAGAAGAAGTAGAAGTAGAAGAAGAAGAACCAGGTGAAGAAGAACGTGAAGAAGAAGAAGGTGAAGAAGAAGAACCAGGGGAAGAAGAAGAACCAGGTGAAGAAAAAGAAGAAGAACCAGGTGGTGATTTGAAGAAGAAGATGGTGAAGAAGAAAAAGAAGAAGAAGGTGGCGAAAAAGATGGAGAGAAGAAGATAAAGAAGAAGAAGAATAAACAAATACAGAAAAAAAATGTTTTCCATCATTTTTTTTACACCTCCACATGTATTTAACTGCATTTTTTCTTTAAAAAATACATGATGCACCATAAAAGAAGTTTTGGAAGCAATGTAAGGCCATTCTTGATTATGACTCGTGATTTCAGAGTCAGTGCCTAATCATGACTCGAATTCTATATCGAATCGATATCCGTGATGGTGATCATGACCGAATCCGGATTTCCATGTACCCAGATTCGAATTCACTCGAGTCGTGATTGGGGGTATCCGAGCAACCCTGCTCCCCACACTATAGTAATTTACCATAAGAAGGAAAATATATTAATATATATTGGGCCTGATTCACAAAGCGGTGCTAACCCAGTTATATAGATAAAGATCAATTAATTCTGATAAGTAGCAATAAAGTTATTGGCGAATAAATGGGAGGTGAATGTTGCTCGGATGCATGAGATTTCCGATACTGTGGGGCTGAACCGGTTAAGTTGTATGTGTATGCTCCTCCTGTTTTGTTGTTTTTTATGAACATTGTACTGTTTATTGTTTGTTTGCTTGTATATCCACTTTTTTATGCTTTAATAAAGCTTCCTTTAATGATTAAAAAAAACAAAAAAAAAACCAGCGTTTTGCTGATTGCTGGCGATCAGCAAAACGCTACCAAAGTGCCCAGTGTGAACTAGCCCTAATATTGCTTTACTTTGGCGATGTTTAATCCCTGGCATTGTGTGGCATGATCTTCTGAACAAGGAGATACATTGGTGTTGCTCGCTCTCTGGATAGGTGTAAATAAGCATCATTTAATTGCAATGGATACTGGGGACCAATGACCAAGAGGAAAAGGGATCAAAAGTAATAACAGATAAACATTATATAATTTTAATCTCTGAACAGCAGCACCTGCATGACTTATTAAGTTTACTTTAAATCTGGCATTGAGTATGTTTGGCAAGTTTTAATTGTGTTCTTAGCTGCTGCCAAAATATTGTATTTGAAGGCACATTAATTAAAGTAGCCGGTAGCTGGGACATGTTCCAGTGTGGGCAGTGATATATTGTTTGTCTTATGATGTCAATGGCTTTTACTGCTATAAAAGGGGAGCTGGGACAGCCTAAGAGACACAACCTGTGTGATTTCCACAACTCTCCACCATGAAGATCGCTATCCTCTTCACTCTCATTGGCCTCAGCCTCTGTACCGGTATGTATGGATAATATCTCCTGTGTGCTCAGTATATGATGATGCTGAGCTTAACTAATCCATACTATGCTGCATGTTAATGCTTATATATGTGTATGCTGAACATTGCTTTTGTTTCTTCTTTTAGATGGGATGCTATCTAACCCGTTATGCCCACAAGGTGACTGCGGTAAGAAGCCTAAAGAGGTAATGTATTAATACACATTGTTGATAACTTTTTATTTGTTCTTTTGTTAAAAAATAGTTTTGTTGGTGTTGTTGATGTCAGAAACTAACAGGCGTTAGATAGTCTGTGCTGCTAAACCGCTTTGCTGGGGCTCTTAAGGACTTGCTAGGATGGTAGGCTCTGGTTTTCCTTGCACCAATTGATAAATCTTCCCCACTGCATCACATTACCTCTAATTCTCCTCCTCCATCAGTTCAAGCTGCCTGCTCAGTGCTGCTCCTCTATGATCCAGTAGTGATCTACGCAGTGGCGTAGCAATAGGGGGTGCAGAGGTAGCGACCGCATCGGGGCCCTTGGGTCAGAGGGGCCCCGAGGGGCCCTCCCTCAATCACAATATTAGCTCTCTATTGGCCCTGTGTTGGTAATAAGCACTTCTATAGATGCTTTAAATAGTAATAATCATTAGCAAACTGTTCCCCATCCCCTTCTTGCACCTCTAACACTGTTGTTGTCCTAGTCAGGTTTTGGTGCGCCGTATCAATTGCTATGTATAGAGTGCTTGGGGGGGCCCCATGTAAAACTTGCACCAGGGCCCATAGCGCCTTAGCTACGCCACTGGATCTACGATGGGGCAGCAAGTGTGGGAACATAACAGCCATGACAGCTGCTCCAATGACAATATCCAGTCTTCCATCACTGCTTATCTCCTGTGCACAGCTCCCATCACTGGGGCATTGGCCAGCACTGCTAATCTCCTCCTGGAAGAGCATGAGCTGGAAGATAGATTTAAAAATAAACATCAGTCCTGTATGATCTATAACATAGATTTAATCAACAGAGATCAAATTAAACAACATGGCAACTTTCTGTTAGAACAATTCTTTGGAACAATCAGAACATTATATTACCACCCGACAATGCCAGATTGACAGACAAGTGAGTGAACTGTCCCTTGATCCTGTCCACCTGTCCGGTACTGAAATGGTACAGTGGTTAGCAATATTCAGATGTTCTGAACTTTATATGTTGAATTCACAGACCAACACTAAGGACCCTTCCCCACTAGTTAATGCAATCATAAGTGCAATTGGTCTGCATTGTGATCGCAATAGCTTCAGTTTCCACTACTACGATTGTGCTGCCATCTGTAGGGTATATGAGCGCAGCAACAATGAAGTTGTGCAGGCCGAGGATTGCAATTTTGGGGAAAATTGAATTGCACTAGTGGTAAAACAGCACCACAATTGGCATGTATTCACTAATGATCCAGTTGTGATTCCTTAGGAATAACTTTTATATCTAGATACATTGTAACTTCAACATCTCTGTGATGTCCTCCTTGGCCTAATCTTTCGATCTATCAGTTCCAATCTGCAGCCAGATAAGACTTTCCGGTATGGATAGAAAGCTGGAACTTGTCTTTTTAGCCATAGAAACAGTAATCTCGGCACTCTTTTAGTAGTTTTCAGAAGACTGTCCAGAGGCTCCTACCATGCTGTAGGCCAGGCTTTCTCAACCAGGGTTCCCTAGAACCCCAGGGTTCCTTGAGGACTCTGCAGGGGTACCTTGGCATTTTACCCCATCGTGGGTAATGTATAATAGAGCACAATATAATAGGGGGTACTGTAACAAGAAGCACTAAATTGGAGGGTCAGGAGACAGTATAATGAGTGGCAGTGTAATAGGAGATAGTGAAATTAGCAGCCTAACCACCATGGCTCCTGCATAATAACTGCAGGGGTTCCTCGAGACCAAAAAATTGTTTGCAGGGCTTCCTTGAGATCCAAAAGTTTTTTACAGGGTTCCTCCAAGGTAAAAAGTTTGAGAAAGGCTGCTGTAGGCCAAGTACAATGTGAATGGGAGCCCCAGATCCTCGCTGATAGGTTGGTGAGAGACAAGCCATTCATCTTTGCAATGTAAGAAGCCAAACTGATAGCTAAGCTTACAACTTTATTTATTTATTTATTTATTTTTCAGCGAAAGTAACATTTGTTAATTTCCAGCATGTGATCTCCTAAACACACACTTCTGTAGATGAAAATAGAACTTCTTTTCAGGTGATATTTGTAGTAGTTACAGAGGCGCCAGCAGAATAAAAAATTAGTAGTCTATTAAAACCAAATAAACAATTGGGGGACCGGGGTGGATCCATCTCCCCAATATATATGACACAACCACCATATATGGTATCCAGAAAAATATATTTAATCAGTACTCCACATAAAATTATGCAACTCATTTCGCGGGTCCCAAGCCCGCTTCCTCAGGCAAATACAAGAGCAGGAGTAACTCCAAGGTTGTACAGATAGGTGCAGCGCCTTTGTCTTCAGCACCTCTGTCGGCAGCGCCGTTGTTTTCAGGTGAAATCTAGCTTATTTGTTATTCTTCATGTAGATGTTGATTTCTCCTGCAGTCTATGATTCACCTGATTATCTAACCCTCTATTTTACAGTCTGGAAGCTCTGATGAGGAAACAAAAGGAACTATGGTAAGAAAATGTTTTCATTGTAAATCTTTAGGAAACCTTTCCCAGTGTTTACTGCCTCTACTCTTGATGCCAACGGGTTTTGTCTTTTGTTATGACCAATCCTTCAAGGGCTTTTGGCCTCTAAGAGGAGGATGGCCCTACTGTTAGGAAGATCTCTGTCTATTTTTCCTTTGCGGTAAAGACGGTAACTATTTTGGAAAACTTTTTTTTTAATATTTTTATTTCAGAGAGACTCTTCCAGGTCCTTTTACTGCGACACTGAAGCCGGCCTACATTTTTAGTTACACCTCTTCAATATTCTTCCTGTGGTCTGAGGCTAGTCTAACTGTTGGTTAGACAGTCACATCTTCTAACACACTCCTCAAACACAACTCACTACATGTGGTATAATAAGAGCTTTTTTGGCCCTCTTTGAAGGAGCAGACCAATGCTTGGCCAATACAATTTGGTACATTTACAGGAGAAGAGGCTAACATTACAAAGCAAATGCTTTATTTAACTTAAGTACTTAACAAAAAGTTTTTACTTGCAGAAGAAAGTATGTAACACCAATATAAATTGTTACTGATTAGACACAACCAGTAAAAAGGAAAAGAGGATCTTACAGAGCTGTGAATGAAAAGATTTCTGTCTTACCAAAATTGCCCCTCCCCCCTACTGCCATACACATTACCCCCTATGGTCTTCTCATGCCATTCTGGGGCATTTGGTTGCCATTGCTACTCTCCAGAGACCAGAACAAACCACTAAAACTGTTTTATTTTATGTTCTAAAAGACAACTAAGGCAATAGGGGGCTGTGTAATTATTAATATATTAATATATTTATTAATATACCACTGACATCTTATTTAATCATGTCACTGACCGTCCTCAGAAGAGCTCACAATCTAATCTCTATCATAGTCATATGACTATCATAAACTAAGGCTAATTTCTGGAGAAGATAGCTATTATTTTTATTTCTGTAGTATCTTCTATAGCATTGTATAATGCACACAAAAAAAACAAACAAACAAAAAAAAAAAAACAGGAGTACATCTCATCTGGGCACCATGTAATTTGGTGCAGGGGTAACCTAATGATGGCTCTTCCTGCTGCTGCTAAACTCCCTGGCAGGGTTAAATACTATTCCCCCTCTGAGTTGTCGGAACTCAGAGGGAGATGTAATTTGGGGTCTGACAATTACCGTTATGCGGAGCACACAGCAATGCATTGCTGTTATGATGGCACCCAGCTTCGGTGCCCAGCGCCGCACGCCGAAATTAACTGTTTCACAAAACACAAACAATAATGTGGAGCATAGATACATAAGCAGTTCAACATACTGTACAATCTGGACAACGAGTAAATCAAGTACTGATACACACAATTGAGGTCTAGTTTGAAAAAAAAAAATCACCAATACTGATAGATGTTCATTGGATGAAATGCTAAGAAACAGGAAAGATATAGAGGAAATACCTGGACCTGTAAGCTTACAATCTAGAGGGTAGCGGGGTGGAGATAAGGGGGGAGTAGGCAAAAGGTTTAGCAGATGAGGCCGTGAGCTTCACATTCTAGCCATAGCAAATAATAAGCTTGTCTGAATAGGTTTGTCTCAGTTAATCTGCATGTTTTTGGCTACATAACGGGTAATGGTTCCTCCCTACCTATGTACTAGTTTACAGCAACATCAATAATATCAGTGTAAAGTTAAAGCAAAACTGAAGAGAAATCAAACTTGTGAAATAATGAATTGTATGTACAGTACAGATAATACATAGAACATTAGTAGCAACAAAAAGAGTCTCATATTCATTATTTTCAGTTATATGGCTTTATTTATAATATTGCTTCATACTGTCACTGTTGCAGTTTAAAATCCACACTCTGTATTTTAAGGTGTAAAACAAAGCAGAGCTAATTACCCTTAGAACTTTCCTGCAGTAAAACCTTATCTCCAACTGTCTCTCACAGCTTGAGTCACTATTTAATCAATGAAGCCAACTAAAGGCAGAACATAAGGCAGGTCTTTCCATCAAAGTCCTGAATAAACTCAAAAATACCAGAGCATTCATTAATAAAGTACTAGATAAAAAAGATAAAAAGCAGTTTTTATAGAAAGCAACAATTATTAGGCAGGAATAAGTCAGGAAAGTACTTTCAGAACTGTTAAGAAAGGAAAAAGCTGACAAATGTATCCAAACCCGCATAGACCACGATGGTAGGCCACTAATTAGGGGCAGCACGGGGGCGTAGTGGTTAGCGCTCTTGTCTTGCAGCGCTGGGTCCACGGTTTGAATTCCAGCTAGGGCACTATCTGCAAGGAGTTTGTGGGTTTCCCTGTGTCTTTGTGGGTTTCCTCTGGGCACTCAAGTTTCCTCCCACATTCCAAAAACATACATATAAGTTAATTGGCTCCCCCCTAAAATTGGCCTTAGACTGCAATACATACACTACGTGATGTATACATAGACATATGAAAATGGTGGGGATTAGATTGTGAGCTCCTTTGAGGGACAGTTAGTGACAAGACAAAAAAAATAGATAAATAAATAAATAAAAAAAATATATATATACTGCACAGTGCTGTGTAAGATGTCAGTTCTATATAAATATAATAATAATAATTAGCACTAACAATATGGGTATGACATTCACTGACTATTATACACATTTGTACAACCTAAAAGAAGGCAGCCACTCAGATGAAAGACATGAATTCCTTAAAAAGTGCCCATTTGCTGAACTTGACCCCTTACTAAGGGACTCCATAGAGGCTCCAATTAGGAAAGGTGAGTTGGTAGCAGCTATCAAAGAGCTGAAAAAAAACAAAACAAAGAACAAAACAAAATGTACCAGCTAACCTCACCCATTTGTGTACACTGGTGAATGATAAAGATGATATCCAACCTTCTCAAATCAAACAAATGAGGCATTGGTTTCAGTTATTCCTAAGAAGGGTCAGTTGAGCATGGACTGTAGCAAGTTTTGGCCTATTTCTATTATAAATACTGACACCAAAATTTACTCTAAAATCTTGTCAAAAAGGGTGGTTATAGCCCCTGATGCACTACTGGGCCATCAGTAAATTAGTTTCTGTAGAAATAAATGGTTACAAGTAAGCATATACTGTATATAACAATCAATTTTATATACTATATTTTTTGGACTATAAGACTTACTTTTTCTCCCCCAAAAGTGGGGGGAAAAAGTCACTGCGTCTTATAGTCCAAGTGCAGGGAGTTCCTGACTTGTGAACGCCCGCCAATACGAACCTCTAACCCACCGCAATGTCAGGGACTCCCTGTACTGTGCCTATGCAGAGGAGAACACGAAGACAAACAGTGGACACAGGAGGATACAAAGGGGCATAGAGGAGGATACAAAAAGGGGCATAGAGGAGGACACAAACAGGATAGAGGCAGACACATGGGGGGACACAGGAGGACACAAGGCGGACAGAGGAGGACACAGGGAGACACATGAGGTACACAGGGGGCATATTCCACAAGATGCCCCTTCACCATGGATGCACCAGGTTTAGTATATATATATTTCCCCCCCTGTTCTTTTTCCTCTAAACCTAGGTGCGTCTTATGGTCACGTGCGTCTTATAGTCCAAAAAATACAGTATATTGTTAAAAATGCAGTAAGTAGTAAATAAGTACTTATTATCCTCAATGCTGAAGGCATTCGACTGACTGAATAGAAAATTATTTTTCTCAGTGATGGACATGTTTGGGTTTGGACCAAAAATTGTCATCATGGTGAAGGGTCTATGTCAATCAGCCCACACCTTGATCAACGGTAAAAGCTTCCTGGTCACAAATAGAGTGAGGCCGGGATGTCCACTGTTCCCATATCTTTTCAATCTAGCGCTGGAACCCTTGCTGCAGTACATGCAGACTGAGCCTGACCCAGACATTCATGGATTAGACATTAATGGTGTGAAACTTAAGGTAATGGGCATTGCAGATGATTTACTATTATCACTTTTGGACTCAGGGAACTCGGTAGAGAGGGTTGTCGCTTTGTTACAGGAATTCCATTCCAATTTTGTACCCTCACTCTAAAGCAATACATGAAATATTTTTTGTAATTATAAATGAAAGGGAGATTGCATCAAGTATTTAGGGATAAAGACCAGTGGCAACTTAATCAATGTTTTGTCCCTCAACTATAATGCTGATATTGGTGATAGTAGGAAGATGCTTGATAGCTGGGATTGTCGATGTTTTAACAACCAAGGTAGGTTCTCTATCATTAAAATGATTATACTGCCTAAAATTCTCTTTCTTCTTCAGAACTTGCCAATTAGTATCCCTACCTCTTGGTTTAAAACATGCCAGTTCTCTGTTTATATGGCAAGGGAGACATTTATAATATGTAATTATTAGAAAATGTGTCATTCGTGATTTTGTGATTTTGTCGTGATTTTGCATTATATCGTCATTTCATGTTTCATTCCTAATTTCATATTTTTGGGAACTTACAAAAAAATTACATGAAATTGCAAGTTATACAAAATGGTAATGGTTTAATGGAAAGCTCTTCACACAAATAATAATTATGAAAACATTTTGTAATTACAAAAATGTCACGAAAATAATTGTAATTTCATGTATAGTCACAATTTGTGATTAGGATTTTTCATTACAATCATAATCAAATTCATTACAGCAGGAGGATAAGCCATAGTGTGTGTGTGTTGTGTGTGTTGTGTGTGTTGTGTGTGTTGTGTGTGTTGTGTGTGTTGTGTGTGTTGTGTGTGTTGTGTGTGTTTGTGTTTGTGTGTGTGTTTGTGTGTGTGTTTGTGTGTGTGTTTGTGTGTGTGTTTGTGTGTGTGTTTGTGTGTGTGTTTGTGTTTGTTTGTGTGTTTGTGTGTTTGTGTGTTTGTGTGTTTGTGTGTGTGTGTGTGTGTGTGTGTGTGCGTGCGTGCGTGCGTGCGTGCGTGCGTGCGTGCGCGCGTGTGCGTGCACGCGCGCGTGCGTGTGCGTGTGCGTGTGTGTGTGTGTGTGTGTCGCGATTACGCAAAAACGGCTTGACCGATTTGAACGAAACTTGGTATACAGATCCCTCACTACCTGGGATGATGTGTTCTGGGGGTCTCGCGGCCCCCCTGCATACGTGGGCGGAGCTACAAACAGCAAATCAGATTTCACCCATTCAAGTCAATGGAAAAAGTGGAAAAGGCTACCATTCTCACAGTAATCAAGCCAGAGTCCCCACACTTGGCACAGTTGGTCACTTGGTGACCGAGGTTACAAATGCAGGAAAAGTGGGCGGAGCATAAAACAGCCAATCAAATTTCAGCCATTCATTTTAAATGGGAAAATGTAAACTGCAGCCATTCTTAGACTGTTAATCGCAGGGTTCTCAAACTTGGCACAGTTGGTCACTGGGTGAATGCAATTAAGATTCAAGAAAGTGGGTGGAGCCTACAACAGCCAATCAAAATTCACCTATTGATTTTCAAAGGGAATATTTAAACTGCTGCCATTCTTACAACTGTTAATGGCAGAGGCTTCAAACTTGCTACAGTCGGTCTTTGGGTGACTGGGGTCAAAATTCACAAAAGGGGCGGGGCCACAAACAGCCAATCAGATTTCCTTGGTGGATAAACTGCTTCCATTCACACATTTTTGATGCCAGAATCCTGAAAGCTCACAAACTTGGCCATTGAGTGACTGTTTGTCCAGGTTACAAAAAGTGGGTGGAGCCAAAAACAAATTTTACTAGGAAAATATAAACTGTAGCCATTCTTACCCCGTTAATGGCAGTGTTCTCAAACTTTGCACAGTTGGTCACTGGGTAAATGAGATTAAGAATTTGGAAGGTAGGTGGAGCCTACAACAGCCAATACAAATTCACCTTTCGGTTTTCAAAGGGAATATTTAAGCTGCTACAATTCGTATACTGTTAATAGCAGATGCCTCAAACCTGGTACAGTTGGTCACTGGGTGATTAGGGTTCAAATTCAGAAAGGGGGCAGAGCCACAAACAGCCAATCAGATTTGTTTATTTTTCAATGGGAATATACAAAGTATTGATACCAAGGACCCCAAAGCTGATAAACAAACTTGATAATTGAGTGACTGTATGTCAAGGTTAGAAATAGTGTGCGGCGCCAGCAACTTAATTTTTTACATGGCAGGGTTCCCAAACTTGACACAATTGGCCACTGGGTGACTGGGATTAATATTCAGAAATGTGGGTGGAGCCTAAAAACAGCCAATCAAAATGTACCTATTGATTTTCAAGGGGGAGTATTTACATTGCTACCATTCTTACACTGTTAATGGCAGAGTTCTCAAACCTGATAAAGTCAGTTATTGGGGTCCGAATTCACTAAAGTGGGTGGAGCCACAAACAGCCAATCTGATTTTTTAGATTGATTTCAGCCATTCTGTTATTGGCAGGGTTCTCAAACTTGACACAGTTAGTCACTGGGTGACTGGGACTAATATTCAGGAAAGTGGGTGGAGCCTACATCAGCCAATCAAAATTCACCTTTTGATTTTCAAGGGGAATATTTACATTGCTCCTATTCATACACTCTTAATGGCAGAGGCCTCAAATCTGGTACAGTCAGTCACTGGGAGACTGGGGTTTAAATTCTGAAAAGGGAGTGGGCCAAAACAGCCAATCAGATTTGTTTAATTTCAATGGTAAAATGCAACTTATTGATGCCTAAGACCCCACAGCTCATAAACTTGGTCATTGAGTGACTGTATGTCAAGGTTAGAAATAGTGGGCAGAAAAACAACTAACTTTTTACATGAGAAAATATAAATTGCAGCTATTCTTACACTGTTAATGGCAGGGTTCTCAAACTTGACACAGTTGGTCACTAGGGGACTAGAATTAATATTCGGAAAAGTAGGTGGAGCCTACAAGAGCCAATCAAAATTCACCTATTTTCAAGGGGAATATTGAAACTGCTGTCATTCTTACACTGTTAATGGCAGAGGCCTCAAACCTGCTACAGTCAGTCATCAAGTGACTGGGGTTCAAATTCACTAAAGGGGTGGAGCCACAAACAGCCAATCAGATTTGCTTTTTTTGGAAAAAATGCTTCCATTCACACAATTTTGATGCCAGGAACCCAAAAGCTCACAAAATTGGTCATTGAGTAGTGACTGTGTGTCAAGGTTACAAAAAGTGGGTGGAGTCAAAAACAGGGACATTTTGGGAAATTGTAAACTGCAGCCCTTCTTTGCTGTTAATGGCAGGGGTCTCAAACTTTGCACAGCTGGTTACTGGGTGACTGGGATTAATATTCAGAAAAGTGGGTGGAGCCTAAAAAAGCCAATCAAAATCACCTGTTGATTTTCAAGGGGAATATTAAAAATGCTACCATTCATTGCACTGTTAATGGCACAAGCCTCAAACCTGGTACAGTTAGTCATTGGGGTTCAAATTTAGAAAAGGGGACAGAGCCACAAACAGTTTCATTTCTTGGGAAAATACAAATTATTGATGCCAAGGACCCCAAAGCTCACAAACTTGGTCATTGAGTGACTGTATGTCCAGGTTACAAAAAGTAGGCGGAGTAAAAACCAAATTTCACTGGGAAAATGTAGACTGCAGGCCTTCTTACACTGTTAATGGCAGGGTTCCCAAACTTTGCCCAGATGGTCACTGGGTGACTGAGATTAATATTCAGGGAAGTGGGTGGAGCCTATAATAGCCAATTAACATTCACCTGTTGTTTTTCAAGGGGAATTTTTAAATTGCTGCCATTTTTATACTGGTAATAGCAGATGCCTCAAACCTACTACAGTTGGTCATTGGGTGACTGGGGTTCAAATGCTGGAGAGGGGCAGAGCCACAAACAGCCAATCTGATTTGTTTAATTTCAATGGGAATATACAAATTATTGATGCCAAGGACCCCAAAGCTCACAAACATGGTCATTGAGGGTTTGTGCGCTAGGGTTAGAAGAAGTGGGCGGAACCAACACAAGTCAAATACATACCCGGGCAACGCCGGGCAATCAGTGGGTGGAGACAAATACAAATTTCACTGGGAATATGTAAACTGCAGCCATTCTTACACTGTTAATGGGAGGGTTCTTAAACTTTGCACAGTTGGTCACTGGGTGACTGGGATTAATATTCAGAAAAGTGGGTGGAGCCTACAAAAGTGGATTAAGCTTCACCTATTGCTTTTCAAGGGAATATTTAATTGCTACCATTCTTGCACTGTTAAGAGGCCTCAAACCTGGTACAGTTGGTCATTGGGTGACTGGGGTTCAAATTCAGAAAAGGGGGTGGAGCCACAAACAGCCAATCAGATTTTTTCATTTCAATGCAAATTATTGATGCCAAAGACTACAAAGCTCACAAACTTGGTCATTGAGTGTTTGTGTGTTAGGGTTAGAAAAAGTGGGTGGAGCTGACACCAGCCAAATACATACCCGGGCAACGCCGGGCAATCAGCTAGTATATATATATATACAGAGGGTTGCAAAAGTATTCAGCCCCCTTGAAGTTTTCCACATTTTGTCACATTACTGCCACAAACATGCATCAATTTTATTGGAATTCCACATGAAAGACCAATACAAAGTGGTGTACATGTGAGAAGTGGATCGAAAATCATACATCATTCCACACATTTTTTACAGATCAATAACTGCAAAGTGGGGTGTGCGTAATTATTCGGCCCTCCCTGAGTCAATACGTTGTAGAACCACCTTTTGCTGCAATTACAGCTGCCAGTCTTTTAGGGTATGTCTCTACCAGCTTTGCACATCTAGAGACTGAAATCCTTGCCCATTCTTTTTTGCAAAACAGCTCCAGCTCAGTCAGATTAGATGGACAGCGTTTGTGAACAGCAGTTTTCAGATCTTGCCACAGATTATCGATTGGTTTTAGATCTGGACTTTGACTGGGCCATTCTAACACATAGATATGTTTTGTTTTAAACCATTCCATTGTTGCCCTGGCTTTATGTTTAAGGTCGTTGTCCTGCTGGAAGGTGAACCTCCGCCCCAGTCTCAAGTCTTTTGCAGTCTCCAAGAGGTTTTCTTCCAAGTGTGCCCTGTATTTGGCTCCATCCATCTTCCCATCAACTCTGACCAGCTTCCCTGTCCCTGCTGAAGAGATGCACCCCCCGAGCATTATGCTGTCACCACCATATTTGACAGTGGGGATGGTGTGTTCAGAGTGATGTGCAGTGTTAGTTTTCTGCCACACATAGCGTTTTGCATTTTGGCCAAAAAGTTCCATTTTGGTCTTATCTGACCAGAGCACCTTCTTCCACATGGTTGCTGTGTCCCCCACATGGCTTGTGGCAAACTGCAAACGGGACTTCTTATGCTTTCTGTTAACAATGCCTTTCTTCTTGCCACTCTTCCATAAAGGCCAACTTTGTACAGTGCATGACTAATAGTTGTCCTATGGACAGAGTCTCCCACCTGAGCTGTAGATCTCTGCAGCCCATCCAGAGTCACCATGGGCCTCTTGACTGCATTTCTGATAAGCGCTCTCCTTGTTCGGCCTGTAAGTTTAGGTGGATGGCCTTTTCTTGGTAGGTGTACAGTTGTGCCATACTCCTACCATTTCTCAATGATCGCTTGAACAGTGCTCCGTGGGACGTTCAAGGCTTTGGAAATCTTTTTGTAGCCTAAGCCTGTTTTAAATTTCTCAATAACTTGATCCCTGACCTGTCTTGTGTGTTCTTTGGACTTCAAGGTGTTATTGCTCCCAATATTCTCTTAGACAACCTCTGAGGCCCTCAGAGAGCAGCCGAATACTTTTGCAATCCACTGTACATATATATATATATATATATATATATATAGATAGATAGATAGATAGATAGATAGATAGATAGATAAATCCTTCATCTACTCCCATAACACATGTATTGTGCTGTCCATGTTTTGATTTCAGTGAATTTTATATAGTAAATGATGAGAATTCTGTTCCTGATGGGAACCATGTCTTTTGTCCACAGTTTTAGGCTAAATCGTGATGTCATTTCTTCCCTTTTTTGTTTTTACTTTTTTCCTCCAATCACTGAGTCACTTCAGCCTTGCTTGTAAACATGAGTGAGCAGAGGATAATGTTTCAGCTGGAGTCCGTTTGGGTAAATATTCATGGTGGAAATAAAAGTTGCCAATTGCTTATTGGGGTATGCTACAGGCCACCTCTTATTAATGAAGCTGCAGAACTGCGATTACTACAGCAGATTGAAAAAGCTGCAGGTAAAAATGAGGTCATAATTATGGGCGACTTCAACTTTCCAGACATTGACTGGAGTATTGAGGCTACCCATTCTGGTAAAAGCAGCAGATTTCTGGCAGCACTACAGGACAATTACTTGACTCAAATGGTAACTGAACCAACTAGGGGGAATGCGTTACTGGATCTGATCATTTCTAATAGACCAGATAATGTATCAAGTGTGCAGGTTCAAGAACATTTGGGAAATAGTGATCACAACATGATAACGTTTGAGCTGGTGACTGATAGGCCACGGGGCAGCGGGACCACTAAAACTATGAACTTTAGAAAAGCAAAGTTCACTCAAATTAGGCAGGCACTAAGTTTGGTGAACTGGGATAATGTACTACAAGGGGAAGACACTGAAGGGAAATGGCAAGCTTTTAAACTTATACTCAATCAATACTGTAGTATGTATATCCCATATGGAAACAAAATGTCTAGGAATAAAAAAAGGCCTCTATGGATGAATAGAAAGGTTAAAGATAAAATGAAGAGGAAAAAGAATGCCTATAAGGTCTTAAAACAGGAGGGGACCGAGGCTGCACTAAGCAATTATAAGGAGTGCAATAAAAATTGTAAAAAAGAAATTAGGCAGGCAAAGATTGAAGCTGAAAAACAAATCGCTAAGGATATCAAATCTAACCCAAAAAAGTTTTACAAGTACATTAACTCTAAAAAAAGAAAGGTTGACTGTATAGGACTCCTAAAGGATGAGGATGGGAACTCAATGGTGGATGACCAAGGTAAGGCAGAGTTAGTAAATGCTTTCTTTGCTTCTGTCTTCACAAAAGAAACAGCACTGTTGCAAACTACAGAGGCGGAAGAGTCTCAATCTTCTAACTGTAATATTAAATACTTAACGCAGGAAGAAGTGAAGGCAAGACTAAATAAATTAAAAATAGACAAGGCACCTGGCCCAGATGGCATGCATCCTCGGGTCCTAAGGGAATTAAGTTCAGTTATAGATAAACCCCTTTATCTTATCTTTTGTGACTCTCTTGCAACTGGCAGAGTCCCAGTGGATTGGCGTACAGCCCACGTTTTCCCATTATTTAAGAAGGGCAAAAAATCTGATCCAGGAAATTATAGACCTGTAAGTTTAACATCAGTTGTATGCAAACTATTTGAGGGGTTACTAAGAGATACTATACATGACTTCATAGTAGAAAATAATCTTATTTCTCAGCATCAACATGGGTTTACTAAAGACAGGTCCTGTTTGACTAACATGCTCAGCTTTTATGAGGTAGTGAATGCTAATATGGATATTGGGAATGCTGTAGATGTGATATACTTGGACTTTGCAAAGGCCTTCGACACTGTTCCCCACAAAAGTCTGGTGCAAAAGTTGAGGATGCAAGGACTGGGGAAGAGTCTGTGTTCATGGATAGGGAACTGGCTAATGGACAGAAAACAAAGAGTTGTGGTCAATGGATCATACTCAAAATGGGAGACTGTTAGCAGTGGGGTCCCACAGGGGTCTGTTCTGGGTCCAGTGCTCTTCAATTTATTTATTAATGACCTAGTAGATGCAGTAGTGAGCAATGTTGCTATTTTTGCAGATGATACAAAATTGTGCAGAATCATTAACTCTCAGGAAGATAGTGTCATATTGCAACAGGATCTGGATAGGATGGCTATATGGGCACATACATGGCAGATGAAATTCAATGTTGACAAATGTAAGGTCATGCATTTTGGACGTACTAATGGTCTAGCACCATACAAAATAAATGGGATACAGTTGGGGACATCAAACTTGGAGAAGGACTTAGGAGTACTCATTGACAACAAGTTAAATAATCGTACTCAATGCCAAGCAGCTGCAGCTAAAGCTAACAAAATTTTGGGATGCATTAAAAGGGAAATAAAAACTCGAGATGCTAGCATAATATTGCCCCTGTTTAACTCTCTAGTAAGGCCACATCTGGAATATGGAATTCAGTTCTGGGCACCACATTACAAAAAAGATATTGCAGTTTTAGAGCAGGTGCAGAGACGAGCAACAAAATTGATGCGTGGGATGGAAGGTCTCACTTATCGAGAAAGGTTAGATAAACTGGGTTTATTTAGTCTAGAGAAAAGACGCCTTAGAGGGGATCTAATTAACATGTATAAATACATCAGAGGGCAATATAATACCTTGGCGGATGAGCTTTTTGTCCCTAGGCCTTCTCAAAGGACTAGAGGACATGATCTGCGCATGGAGGAAAAATGTTTTAGCCATTTATTTAGGAAAGGGTTCTTTACAGTAAGAGTGATTAAGATGTGGAATGCATTGCCACAGGAAGTCGTTATGGCAAACTCTATACCTGCATTTAAAGGGGGCTTAGATGCTTTCCTTGCGTTGAAAGACATCCATGGCTACAATTACTAGGTAATGCCTAATGATGTTGATCCAGGGATTTTATCTGATTGCCATCTGGAGTCGGGAAGGAATTTTTCCCTTTAGGGGCTAATTGGACCATGCCTTGTAAGGGTTTTTTCGCCTTCCTCTGGATCAACAGGGATATGTGAGGGAGCAGGCTGGTGTTGTACTTTATACTGGTTGAACTCGATGGACGTATGTCTTTTTTCAACCAAAATAACTATGTAACTATGTAACTAGGCAGCAGTCTGCTCAACCAATCAGTGAGAAGCAGGAAGGTGGGAGGGTCATTGGGAATGGCTCAGAAAAGAGCTTGGGGGACTGAGAAACTATAATAACAGCAGAGAGATTCCTGAATAGATTGGAGAGCTTGGACTTGTAGAGAGAGATTTTTGGCAGTATTTTAACTACCTAAAGTCTGCCTCACGCCAATGGGCGTAAACGCGGCGGCAGCCCCAGGACCACCTAACGCCAATTGGTGTCAAGTCCTGGGGCTCTAATTTGCATGAGATTGCGCACACGCTGCGCGCACATCTCATGCTCGGAGGGCGGAGCTCCGCCCCCTCTTCAGTCTCCGAGTGGCAATCGCCACTCGGGAGACTGTTAGACAGCGTAATCGCTATCTATTTACTTGTACAGCGCTGCGATCGGCAGCAGCACTGTACTGGGGACAGCCGTGTGACACGACTGTCCCCTCCATACACTGGGGAGTGATCGGCTGTCATAGGCTGGAGTCTATGACAGCTGATCACGCTGATTGGCTGGTGGGGGGGGGAGGGAGCAGGGAATAAATGTTAAAAAAGGCATTTTTATTAAAAAATATAAATATAAACATTGATTAAAAAAAACAGGGGGGCGATCAGACCCCACCAACAGAGAGCTCTGTTGGTGGGGGGGAAAGGGGGGGATCACTCGTGTGCTGTGTTGTACGGCCCTGCAGCTTGGCCTTAAAGCTGCAGTGGCCAATTTATCAATAGTGAGCCTGGTCTTTAGGGGGGGGGGGGGGTTAACACTGCAGTCCTCAAGTGGTTAAACGCACTGCAGTGTTTAAATAGAATTTGGTTTTGTGGCTGACAATCTCACTTTAAAATTACACACATTTTGCAAAAGTGTAATTAGCTCATCATAATCATCCCTACTACTGTCTACGGCCCTTCTTGAAATGCAATTATACTCACCCCAATATAGGGTCAATTTATTAACTCAATAACAGTCGTTGCCAATATCCCACACCATTACTGTGTATGTGTGACTCCATAAAACCCAATAGGTCAGTGTCCTGTCTGATGGACTGTGGTATGTTAGTGGTGCAAAGTTAGTGCAAAGCCTGGCAGGTGGCAGTACAGGGGTGGTGCCAAGTGATATTTGCTTGTCAACACTTCTGATGTTAATGGTTGTTACTGTTGTCTGTGCACCATTTCCCTGACTTCCTGTTCCAGTGACAATCTGGGCTCTATTGTTAGTGTAGAAGGCCCCTGGAACAGGAAGTGAGGTACAGCAATAAAGAGCTGACAGAGGTTCTAATTGTTCCAAACTCTAAACAACTTATTTTCATGACTGTCTCAGTCCCTTTTGACACAAAGATAGAAGTAAAAGTTACTGTTTTTATTTGATAATTATACAAACGTTTTTGTCCATATACTGTATATTAATTTGGATATGTTGTTATTTATCTGGTAACAAACTGGCTATTAAACTGGCCCCGCTCCAGTCGGTACTGAACTCAGCTGCTCATCTCATTCATCTTTCTTCTCGCTCTTACTCTGCTGACCCTCTCTGTCAAGCTCTTCACTGGCTGCCAATTAACCAGAGGATTCAGTTCAAACTCCTAACCCTAACCTACAAAGCTCTCCACAATCTCTCTCCCTGGTACATATCCTCACTAATTTCCAGATACAAACGCAATCTCAGATCTGCACACAATCTTCTGTTGTCCTCCTCTAGAATCACCTCCTCACATTCACCCTTACAAGATTTTGCATGCGCTTCACCCCTTCTCTGGAATCCCCTCTCACAACACATCCGTCACTCGCCAACCTTTGTTACTTTCAAACGCTCTCTAAAAACTCATTTGTTCCGACAAGCATATGCGCTACCTTAAGCCACTTCCCTTTGTCCTAAGACCAAATTGCACTCCTACCAGGTATCCTAAAACACACTGCCTTTATATATTTGTTGCTTACTACCTCTCCTTTTGTTTCCCCCATTCCCTTTAGATTGTAAGCTCCGCAAGGGCACGGCTCTCTCCCCCTTTTGTGTCTTGGAAATCATTATACATTTTATTCATCATGTTACTTTTATCACTGTCATTACCAATTCTGTAGTTTGTATTCTCTATGCTGTATACTTTGTTGTTGTTGTGTATTTTGTCACTAATTATGTATCTTGTATATTAGTGTACACCATTGTCTGTATTATGTACCCAATGTTTGTTTCTTACTTTGTACAGCGCCACGGAATATGTTGGCGCTTTATAAATCAATAATAATAATAATAATAATAGTAAATGATCAACAGAGATAATATTTCAATGATTTACACGTGAAAATCTATATATAAATCTATGCAACTAAAGCTTAGTATTTGCCTGATTATTGTCTTGCAGGAAGGTGACGTTACTGAATCTAAACGGAGTGTGGTAAGTGACCACCCAGATAATAATAACATTGGGAACAGTGGACTAAACAAAAGCAGCTCTGGGCTAAAAAGAATTTACAATTTCTGTATTACAGACAGACGTTACTGATAAACTAAATAGCCAACCCAGAAATCTTCTTGGTGGTGCCCTTGGCGGTGGTAGTAGTGGTGGTGGAGGTCTCTTGGATCCAGTACTAGGTCTTCTCGGTGGCGGCAAATAATAACCCAAAGACACACAACATCCATGTGGTAAGTACATTCTGAAGGCACTTATTTCTTAGTAGAGGTTATAATAATTATAATACATAAATAATAATAATACATTTGTTCTCTCTATATACGCTTTATAAAATAATTACATTTTGATGATCAATGTATTGCTGACCATATTCTATTATTACAGTAATATCATGATGAAAATATGCAAACAGCCATGCTTTTTTAGTGGTTAATTTTTCAAAAAGACCTTGTAGTTTTTGAGAAAATTTACAAACAGCCATCACTGATCATCTTTGGAGACTGCTAGTTTCCTGGCTGTAAAGCTGATTTTTTTGACTAGCTTCCTGTAGAGGAGGGCTCATTATGATGTCAGCATGTTTGGGCCAGTGGAGAGCCGGTCAGTCCAAGCCCTGGACTGGACTATTTATGTATGATTACTGATGGCCCGAAAATCAAATTTAGAGTTCGCAAACACAAATTTACCACAAATGTTTGTGACCTGGCCGTTCACGGCGGGCTCCATAGACTTTATTGGCAGGCAAACTTCTAAAACTTTCAGGGCATCTTTGCAGCCACAATTTCTTAAAAAAAGTTAATAAAGTGTACCAAAACCTGGACAGTGGAAAAGCAGAGGAGGATCAAGTACGAAATAGTCACCAGAAAATACATGTTTTTGTGCAAATTCTTTTTTAATGGTTAATTTTTCAAAACATCTTGCAGATTATGAAAAAATATACAAACAGCCATCACTAATCATCTTTTGAGACTGCTAGTTTTCTGGCTGTAAAGCTGATTTTTTTTCACTAGTTTCCTGGCTCATTGTGATGTCAGCATGTTTGGGCCAGTGGTGAGCCGGTCAGTCCTGGACCATTTATGTATGATTACTTAAGGCCCGGACATCGAGTTTTGAATTTGCAAAAGCAAATTTACTACTAATGCTTTTGAACCGGCCATTCACGGCGGGCTCCATAGACTTTATTGGCAGGCAAACTTCTAAAACTTTCAGGGCATCTTTGCAGCCACAATTTCTTTAACAAAAAGTTTAGCAAGTGTACCAAACCCTGGACAGTGGTATTGCGGAGGAGGCCCTTGTCCAATCCAAGGACAAAGGGCTTTTCCCCACCTCTGGTGCCTCAGGGGGGGGGTTAACAAAAGAGATGGCCAGGCAGTGGACAGTTTCTGTCAAAATTTCTGCTGTTCCCATTCTCAGCGAACTGCAAACATTTGGCATGTTCAACCCACTCCCTATACATCATCATGGAGCCAAACTTTGACCCCTTACCTCACAGTCAGCAGACACATGGCAGCTAATCAGCTAGCAACCCCTCCTTGACCCCCCACCCCCTTCCCTACCCCCTATTAAGAAGTAGCTGCGGTGGCCATATTGGATTCATTCTCTGCTGGCTGCTGTTAGTGAGAGCAGGGTCAGGCTTTCTGCAGATAGGTAGGGAAATAAATAGCTAGGCCTGTGTTCTTGTTCCTCACTGACTACTTGCTAAAAAACCACCCCAAACAGCCCTTTTGATGGCTAGCACATCGGTCTACTGTTTTTATTTTGTGTGTAACACTCCATAGCCCACTAACACCTATAGCTGTGATCACTACTGCTATTGTGGCCACATTAAGTTGCAGGCACAATACCACTGCAGTGCTTTTTTTTCACTGTATTCCAATAGAACTATTGCATTTCTCTGTGTGTGACACTCCACAGCCCACTGACACCCAGAGCTGTGCACACTACTGCTATTGTGGCCACATTAAGTTGCAGGCACAGAACCACCCCAGTGCATTATTTGTAGGAATGTACTGTGATTTCTGACCTTTAGGGATTAAAACCCAACTCTGCATCAACTCCGTACATTTTGGTGGGACTTTTGGCATGGATCCCCCTCTGGCATGCCACAGTCCAGGTGTTACACCGCTTGAAACAACTTATCCATCACTTTTGTGGCTAGAAAAAAGTCCAGGTAGGCTTTAAAATATGCCTGCCCATTGAAGTCTACGGCGGTTCGCATGTTCACAGACATTTGCAGAAGTTTGCGTTCACTGTTCACAAACCCATAATTTGATGTTAGCACATCTCCTACGGCCTGGGGGTTTAAGTTGGCATCCAGGAGTCCCCTTTCAGAAGGGGACCTCCAGATGCCAGCCACCTCGGCAGGTAATATGAGTATAGGGGTGCATAATACCCCTTATCCTTTTCCACAAAGGGGTAAAAGAAATAAAAACACAACAAAAAATCCCTTTATTCATCTTGATTAAACATGAATACTTACCACCTTTAAAAAAAATTTCCCACACCAATATCCTCAGAAATGATCCCATGCCAATATCCTCTATGAGCTTGATTGAAAGATCTCAGTCGGCTGCCTCCACACACCATCACTTTCTGCCCCAGCTCTAGTTACCGTATATACTCGCAAGCAAGCCGACCCACATATAAGCCGACCCCCCCCCCCCCCCCCCCCACTTTTACCTGAAAAAAACAGGAAACAATGATTGACCCTCATATAAGCCGGGGGTAGGAAATGCTGGCCGCGTGATCCCCCCCAGTGTGTCCCAGTATAGCTACTATAGTGCCCAGTATGGGTAGGTAGTGCCTCAGTATAGCTAGTATAGTGCCCAGCACAGCTAGTATAGTGCTCAGTATAGCTAGTATAGTGCCCAGTATAGGTAGGTAGTGCTCAGTATAGCTAGTACAGTGCCCAGTATAGCTAGTAAAATGCCCCAGTATAGCTAGTATCGTGCTCAGTATAGCTAGTATTGTGCTCAGTATAGCTAGTATAGTGCCCCAGTATAGCTAGTATAGTGTCCAGTATAGCTAGTATAGTGCCCATTATAGCCAGTATAGTGCTCAGTATAGCTAGTATAGTGCTCAGTATAGCTAGTATAGTGCTCAGTATAGCTAGTATAGTGCTCAGTATAGTGCTCAGTATAGCTAGTATAGTGCTCAGTATAGCTAGTATAGTGCTCAGTATAGCTAGTAAAGTGCTCAGTATAGCTAGTAAAGTGTCCAGTATAGCTAGTAAAGTGTCCAGTATAGCTAGTATAGTGTCCAGTATAGCTAGTATAGTGTCCAGTATAGCTAGTATAGTGCCCAGTATTGCTAGTATAGTGCTCAGTATAGGTAGTATAGTGCCCAGTATAGCTAGCATAGTGCCCCAGTATAGCTAGTATAGTGCCCCAGTATAGCTAGTATAGTGCCCCAGTATAGCTAGTATAGTGTCCAGTATAGTGCCCAGTATAGCTAGTATAGTGCTCAGTATAGGTAGTATAGTGCCCAGTATAGCTAGCATAGTGCCCCAGTATAGCTAGCATAGTGCTCCAGTATAGCTAGTATAGTGCCCCAGTATAGGTAGATAGTGCCGAGTATAGTGCTGTGTAGGTAGGTAGTTCCCCCCCGGCCGCCGCCGCCTCTGCTGCTATTACCTTACCGGCGGCCTCTAATATTCCCCTCTCCGTCTCCGTGCAGGGCATGTAAATAGTTCACAGCAGCTCGCCCCACGGCGGCTGCTGTGTGATGACGGAGGAAGCATAGAGAGCGGCTACCTGTAGCGGCGATATGTATTGCCGTTACTATGGGAACCGCTCTCTCTACGCTTCCTCCGTCATCACACAGCTGCCGGCGTGGGGCGAGCTGCTGTGAACTATTTACATGCCCTGCACGGAGACGGAGAGGGGAATATTAGAGGCCGCCGGTAAGGTTATAGCAGCAGCGGCGGCCGGGGGGACATGACTAGCAAGCAAGCCGACCCCCCAATTTTTGGCCCACTTTTGGGGGGTCAAAAATTCGGCTTGCTTGCAAATATATACGGTATACTAAGTATAACTAAAGCAAAGGCATCTTTAAATTTCCCTCCAAGGCTCCCTATTAGTCTATTAACAGACCAATGAGAATCTGGAGAATTCTAAATAAAATAATAAAATAAAAACACAACAAAAAGTCCTTTATTAATCTTAATTAAACATAAATACTTACCTTTAAAAAATATGTTATTTTACCACATTTAAATGGAAACTTTTCCCCCCGAACATTAACATTGATTTTTTTTCAAAAAATTTAAGGTTTTTTTTGAAAAATCTTGTCCTCTTGTTTCCAGTGTCCTCCTTTATTATTAGTTAGTATTTATATAGTGCCAACATCTTCTTCAGCACTGTATGGAGTACGGTATATACTCGACTATAAGTCGAGAAATGTAGGTCTGATCTACTTTTGTGAAGTAGGGGGGTCGACTTATACTCGCATCAGACCTAAATTTTGGACTTGCAGCCGAGTATCAAGAGTCCTCTCTACTCTGAATCTGCTGCATTCTGCCCCCCTAGTGCGGCCAGCCAGCCAGATTGTGTCCCTCTGGACTGCTAAGATTGCTAAATGCCAAAATTCTGCTTCCCCCTCCACGCAGGAGAATGGACAAACCCCCACTCATTACATATTCAGGCAGCGGCTGAGAATGCTGATCCCCCGCTCAGCACTGATCCTCCTTAGCTGCGGGGGTAGGAGCTGCTCACTGGAGCTGCTCACTGTGCCTCACTCATACCTTATAGCTGACTAACGTGGCTCTCTCCCCAGCACTTGCTCTATAAACAGCGCTGGGCGGCTGGCACTTCAGGGAGAGTAGCTATTAGACTGGCTGTTCTTGACAGTGATGCGGGGGGGGGGGGCTTAACTTGTGGGGGCGGAGCTTAAATCGCCGGTGTCTAGTTAACAAAAAGCTGCTTGCATCAGGGACAGCTGGTGAGGACAATGATCGGTGGCTGGAATGGAAGGATTTAGAGCGGCTCCTACCCCTTTGCGGAGGTAAGAGCTGCTCTAAATCTCTCAGTTGATACGCTATTTGTCATTTTCTGCATTTAAATATTTTTTTTCTTATCATAAATGTATACATCTGTTTATATCATTCATTATTATTTGTTTTTATTTCACAGGAGCTGAAGACTTACAGTAGAATGTAGTACTGAACACGAATCATTAGTTTTCCTTCTAATCAATACAAGAAACAAATCAATTTCCCTTCAAATGCTCCACATAGGCTCCCCCTTGTAACCCCTAAATAATGATTTACTCTCTCTGTGATTTTTCTTTCTGTAGACATTAAATTTCTTGCATCACACATTACGTGTCTCTGGTCTTATTTATGTGGTTTACAGGATTAGATTGAAGGATAAGTAAACATCGCAGATGATACAAAATTATGCAAAGAAACAAAAGCCCAAATCATATCCAAACACAATCTATGTAATAATCCTAATATTTGTACAGCACTTTTCTCCTGTTGGTCTGAAAGCGCTCAAGAGCTGCAGCCACTAATAGCGTTCTCAAGGGGTCACCCTGCAGTGTTAGGACATCTTGCCCAAGGACTTCTTACTGAATAGGTACTGACCCTAGCCAGGATTCAAAACCTGGTCCCCCATGTCAAAGGCAGAGCCCTTAAAGAGACTCTGAAGTCTCATAAAAATCAGGTTTTTATGTTAAAAATCTCTTTTACATTATTGCTCTAACTAAAACGCTGCATCCCCGCAGCTGAACACTAACTAAATCCCCCCATGTTGCACACTGCAGGGAGCGCTTCTGTGAGAGACAGAGCTTTTGGCTGTAGCTCTGCCTCTACACGCATCTATCAACGTGGATCTCCCCCTGCCCCTCTCAGTCTTCTTTCACTGAGAGGGGCGGGGGAGAGGCGGAGATATGCCCGGATTGACGCGCATGGAGGCAGAGCTGCAGCTGAAAGCTCTGCCTCCCGGGGCAGCAAAATCCACAAGAAAGTTGTGGATTTTGCGGGGGGGGGGGGGGGGGGGTTTGTTGGGTTAGGGGGGATTTAGTTAGCGTTCCGCCACGGGGATGCAGCATTTTAGTTAGGGCTATCATGTTAAAGAGATTTTTAATATAAAAACGTGATTTTTATGAGACTTCAGAGTTTCTTTAACCAGTACACTATCCAGCCACTACAAGTGTGCGTATCTAGAGCAAAGCAATCATACACATTTAGGAGAAAAAAAGATCTCACAATGCACCAATTGAACAAAAATGTAAATATATTATTTTTATTATTGATAATTTCGATTAAAATAAACAAGACAAGGAGCCCACAATAGGGAAACCAAAACAGGGGGAGACAATAACCATTAAAAGCAAAGGGATGGAGATGGGTGGCTGCGAAGGATAAGTATGTGGCTGGAGCCTAACAATACATATCAGAGAGTATCAATATGCATGCATAATCAGTAAATGATGCACTCCTTTCACTTCATCCAGATGCTGCGTTCTCATGTACTCCAGAAGAGGTCCCTCTTCAATAGAGTGCTCAAAATAAAAAAAATAAAAAAGAAACAAAACAAACCATAGCGTGACTCTGAATCAACATTAAATTGTCCTTTACATCACACCAGTGCTCCAAACGGATTATCTGTGCTCAACATTACCACCGTATAGGTCTTAAAAGATATTAAAAGCAATTGCACACACATGATCCCAGTATACATAAGCATACAGTAACAAGTTGCTCCACGCCAACCACTCCACGCCTGTAAGCTCCGCCCTACATGTTTCGTGCATGCACACTCATCAGGGGCATTTTTTTTTTCCCAGTGTTTTTTTTCCAGTGTGTTTTTTTTCCAGGTTGTACATTGGTGTTGAGCGCTGTGAGGAAACGCGAGGAAGCCGCCGCATGGACGCAAGCGGAGGCGGCTGTTTCTGCGGCTGGCATAGCGGAACGCGGCGGCTTGTACGCATAGGCCTGCCTCTCTCGGCAAGGTGGGATGCGGAGAAAACGCCGCACGCTCAGACAGCATGGCGGCGGATTCCGCATCCCATACAGCTACAACATTACAACACATGACTGGTGTAGCTGGGACTGATAGTCCACACTGGTTTAGGAGGACGTGTGTGCGCGCAGAGAGGCAGGGTTTTTATGGCAGTCAGAGGAAGGTCAGCTGACCATGCCGCTCAGCTGACAAGTGCAGCAACTTTCATTGGTCCAGCACTTAAGGGAGGTGCTGGAGAGCACCGATGTATATATACTGGGTGCTGGGCATTCCTCTGGTGTCTGGCGTTGCGATCACTACGTGGTAGCACTCAGGCCTTGTCTGTATCTGTGTTCTAGCATAGTTTCCAAAGGTGTTGACAATCACGGACCTCACACCTTAGCGTTAGGAAATTGAACTGTATTATTTGTTATGACCTTCTGCCTGCCTGACTATTCTTTTGATCTCTGATTCTGTACCTTGCTATTTCTGATAACCTGTTGCCAAACTCTGCTTGTTCCTGGACTCTGTATCTGCCTCCTGATTCTGTACCCTGCTATTCTGATACTCTCTTACCGAACCCTGCCTGTTCATTGGATTCCGTATCTGTCTCCTGAATCTGTACCTTATCTGTCTGTGTGTTATCGACCTGGCTTGTCCGACCTCGAGAACTAGCCTTACTGTTAGAGGCAGTTCCCAGATCTGTTAGTGACACTCCCTCATTGGTGTCACTCACACTCTGTCCTTCCTCTCTCTGCTTTGCTCCTCGCCCCGGGAGAGTCTAGGCCATGGAAGGAACTTACTTCTGTGTGTACTCAAAGTATTACTGTTGCATTAACACTCACTCGTTGCTCAGGTGTCCAGAGGTTAGAATATATATCTGATTATCAGTGATACTGCAGATCATCAATAATCGGGTATATTCTGCATTCTCGGTGATACTGCAGTTCACCGGTAATCAGACCCTCTCTGTGTTACACCGATCGTTACGAACACCAGACCAAAACCCAAATGGACGCACTGTATAGCCATGTTGAAGTCCTGACCACCGCGGTAAACCAAGTTTCCACGGCAGTTTTGAACCAACAGACCCAGATTTGTCAGATATCTGGGGCTATTCAGGAACTTCAATCAGTGCGATCTCCTCTCAGCACAGACATACGCATGCCTGTACCTGAAAAATTTTCTGGTCACAGATCTGACTTCCGAAATTTTAGGAGTAGAGTGTTATCATACTTTGAGTTGAGACCTAATTCTTCAGGAACTATGGCCCAAAGGGTTACATTCATTAAAACTTTGTTATCAGGCGATTCTCAGACCTGGGCATACAGTCTTCCCACCGGAGATTCAGCCTTAACCTCCGTAGATGAATTCTTTAAGGCTATGGCCGTAATTTACGACGATCCAGACATTGCCTCGACTTCTGAGCGGAAGCTCAAGTTGTTACGTCAAGGCAAGAGTCCGGTTGAACAGTATGCTGCTGAATTTAGGAGGTGGTCAGTGTCAGCTAGGTGGGATACCTTTGCCCTTTTGGATTGTTTCTTATCAGGGTTGTCAGATGAGGTCTCCGATCTCATGCTAAGCCAGCCTGAGCCCCAATCTATCGATGAGGCCATTTCATCGGCCATCAGGATAGATCGCCGGCTGCGCTATCAGAGACAGACCCGGGGTGGAAACCATGTGAAAATAATGTCCCATGTGGTGCCCCCTGAAACTCCACCTCCTCTCTATTTGCCTCCACCTGAACCAATGCAGATTGGTCGGTCAGAGTTTTCTCAAGTGGAGCGGAAACGCTACTACTTAGATGAGAAACGGTTACTTCTTCCTTGTACTGTTACATGGTAAGATAAAACTGAGGTTTCTGAGGCCTTTATTGATTCAGGCGCTGCAGCTAATTTTATGGATTTTGAATTTGCAAAGAAATTGGGTATTCCGCTCACCCCGGTAAAACCACCCGTTCAGGTTACGGCAGTAGATGATTCCCCCCTGAAAGGTAATCATCCACTGTCTCAGACACCAGAGGTGGAAGTCACTATAGGGGTGTTACATAAAGAGAAATTGCAGTTTTTTGTGTTACACATGACCCCCTCCACAGTCATCCTTGGCATGCCATGGTTGCAACTTCACTCCCCACAGATCAATTGGGCTACTGGTCAGTTAACTAGCTGGTCAAAACAGTGTTTCCAACAATGTTTAGGGAGGGTGACACTGGGTCAGACTAGGATTCAGTTGGAGGGGGTACCAACACAGTATTCAGAGTATTCCGATGTGTTCTGTCCCAAGGCGGCTGATAAGTTACCTCCACATCGCCCGTTTGATTGCCCCATCGATCTCCCGATCTGGTTGTATGCCCCCAAGGGGTCATCTCTACAATTTATCTGGGCCAGAGAAAGTGGCCATGCAGGAGTACATTCGTGAGAATTTAGCCAAGGGGTTACTTTTCCCCGTCCCGGTCGCCCACTGGTGCAGGGTTCTTTTTTGTTAAGAAAAAAGACGGAGGCCTGCGGCCATGTATTGACTACCGGCGCCTAAATAAAATCACAGTGAAGAATCGCTACCCCTTGCCTCTGATAGATGACTTGTTCACACAGGTTACCGACGCCAAGATTTTTTCAAAATTGGATTTACGGGGGGCATACAACCTGGTACGGATCAGAAAGGGCGATGAATGGAAGATGGCCTTCAACACGCCCGACGGGCATTACGAGTACCTAGTGATGCCCTTTGGGCTGTGTAACGCCCCGGCCGTCTTACAAGAACTAATTAATGAGGTATTCAGGGAGGTGTTGGGCAAATTCGTGTTGGTATATCTGGATGATATACTTATTTTCTCTAACAATCTCTCTGAGCACAGAACACACGTTAAATTTGTATTGAGCAAATTAAGACTAAACTCGCTTTATGCTAAATTGGAGAAATGCATCTTCGAGGTGACATCTGTCTGTCGCCTTTTTAGGGTACATAATTTCCACCTCGGGTCTATCTATGGATCCTGCCAAGGTCTCTGCTGTGCTGGAATGGCCTCAACCTGTGGGGTTAAAATCTCTCCAGAGATTCTTAGGCTTTGCCAATTACTATAGACGGTTCATAAAGGGGTACTCCACGGTCATTGCACCCCTCACTAGTCTTACTAAAAAAGGGGCAGATACTACCCACTGGTCTCCAGAAGCTCTGCAAGCATTCTCCACGTTAAAAGACTTGTTTTGCTCTGCACCCATCCTAAGACACGTTGACACTTCCTTCCCCTTTATTGTTGAGGTGGATGCCTCGGAGGTTGGGGTGGGGGCTGTGCTGTCTCAGCGGTCAGGGTTGCAGGGTAGATTACACCCATGTGCCTATTTTTCTCGTAGGTTCTCTCCGGCAGAGAGAAACTACGACACAGGCAACAGGGATCTCCTGGCCATCAAATTGACCTTTGAGGAATGGCGCCATTGGTTGGAAGGAGCAGAGCATACGATCACGGTTTATACGGATCACAAAAATTTGGAATACATCGAGGGAGCTAAGAGATTAAGCCCCCGTCAGGCTCGATGGTCATTGTTCTTATCGAGGTTCAGATTTATAATTACGTACACTCCAGGTAGCAAGAACGTTAAGGCAGATGCCCTATCCAGATGCTTTGAGCCAGAGACAGCACAGCTCTCTACCCCAGAGACTATTGTCCCACAAAGACTGGTACTAGCAGCAACTGAGACATGGAAAGACTGGACGGAGACGTTAGGGCCCTTTCAGCAGGACATCCCTGAGGGGAAGCCTGAAGGGGTTGTGTTTGTACCACAGACCAATGGTCAGACTGAGAGGGTCAACCAATCGTTAGAACAATTTTTGAGGTGTTACATTGCAGAGGCGCAAAACGATTGGGTCAGGTTTTTGCCCTTCGCAGAATTTGCGCACAATAATTTGAAAAGTTCTTCCACGGGATTCTGTCCATTTCAGATAGTTACTGGAAAGCTGCCCAAATTTTCCCTATTGCCAATCGCTTCCACTCCGTTTCCAGCTCTGGAGGCCTGGCAAAAGTCATTTAAGGACGTGTGGGGGATCGTGGAAAATAATTTGGGGAAGGCGTTTCAAAGTCAGAAAGGTCAAGTTGACAAAAGACGTTCCTTAGAGTGGAAATTTCAACCAGGAGACTTAGTCTGGGTATCCACACGTCACTTAACCTTAAAACAGCCTTCAGCCAAGTTGGGGCCCAGGTTTGTGGGTCCATTCCCAGTAACTAGAAAGATCAACAATGTTACTTATGCCATTGATCTTCCTGCCAGTATGCGTGGCGTAAGATCCTTTCACGTGTCCCTGCTTAAGCCAGCAGTCCATGTGGGTCCCACTCCTCCTCCTCCTGTGATGATAGATGACCAACCTGAGTACGAAGTAGAGAAGATTTTAGACTCACGCATAGTTCAGAACTCAGTACAGTATCTGGTTCACTGGAAAGGATATGGTATTGAGGAGAGATCATGGGTACCTGAATGTCGCATGCATGCTGACAAACTGAGAGGTGAATTCCACACTTTACATTCTGAGAAGCCTGGAAGGAGCATTGAGGAGAGATCATGGGTACCTGAAGGTCGCATGCATGCTGACAAACTGAGAGGTGAAATCCACACTTTACATCCTGAGAAGCCTGGAAGGAGCTGTCCGGAGTCCACTCCTGGGGGGGGGGGGTACTGTGAGGAAATGCAGGGAAGCCGCCGCATGGACGCAAGCGGAGGCGGCTGTTTCCGCGGCTGGCATAGCGGAACGCGGAGAAACTGCCGCGTCGGGCGCGGCGGCTTGTACGCATAGGCCTGCCTCTCTCGGCAAGGTGGGATGCGGAGGAAACGCAGCACGCTCAGACAGCGTGGCGGCGGATTCCGCATCCCATACAGTTACAACATTACAACACATGACTGGTGTGGCTGGGACTGATAGTCCACACTGGTGTAGGAGGACGCGTGCGCGCGCAGAGAGGCAGGGCTTTTATGGCAGTCAGAGGAAGGTCAGCTGACCAGGCCGGTCAGCTGACAAGTGCAGAAACTTTCATTGGTCTAGCACTTAAGGGTGGTGCTGGAGAACACTGATGCATATATACTGGGTGCTGGGCATTCCTCTGGTGTCTGGCGTTGCGATCACTACGTGGTAGCACTCAGGCCTTGTCTGTATCTGTGTTCTAGCATAGTTTCCAAAGGTGTTGACGATCATGGACCTCACACCTTAGCGTTAGGAAATTGAACTGTATTATTTGTTATGGCCTTCTGCCTGCCTGACTATTCTTTTGATCTCTGATTCTGTACCTTGCTATTTCTGATAACCTGTTGCCAAACTCTGCTTGTTCCTGGACTCTGTATCTGCCTCCTGATTATGTACCCTGCTATTCTGATACTCCGTTACCGAACCCTGCCTGTTCATTGGATTCCGTATCTGTCTCCTGAATCTGTACCTTATCTGTCTGTGTGTTATCGACCTGGCTTGTCCGACCTCGAGAACTAGCCTTACTGTTAGAGGCAGTTCCCAGATCTGTTAGTGACACTCCCTCATTGGTGTCACTCACACTCTGTCCTTCCTCTCTCTGCTTTGCTCCTCGCCCCGGGAGAGTCTAGGCCACGGAAGGAACTTACTTCTGTGTGTACTCAAAGTATTACTGTTGCATTAACACTCACTCGTTGCTCAGGTGTCCAGAGGTTAGAATATATATCTGATTATCGGTGATACTGCAGATCATCAATAATCGGGTATATTCTGCATTCTCAGTGATACTGCAGTTCACCGGTAATCAGACCCTCTCTGTGTTACACCGATCGTTACGAACGCCAGACCAAAACCCAAATGGACGCACTGTATAGCCATGTTGAAGTCCTGACCACCGCGGTAAACCAAGTTTCCGCGGCAGTTTTGAACCAACAGACCCAGATTTGTCAGATATCTGGGGCTATTCAGGAACTTCAATCAGTGCGATCTCCTCTCAGTACGGACATACGCATGCCTGTACCTGAAAAATTTTCTGGTCACAGATCTGACTTCCAAAATTTTAGGAGTAGAGTGTTATCATACTTTGAGTTGAGACCTAATTCTTCAGGAACTATGGCCCAAAGGGTTACATTCATTAAAACTTTGTTATCAGGCGATTCTCAGACCTGGGCATACAGTCTTCCCACCGGAGATTCAGCCTTAACCTCCGTAGATGAATTCTTTAAGGCTATGGCCATAATTTACGACGATCCAGACATTGCCTCGACTTCTGAGCGGAAGCTCAAGTTGTTACGTCAAGGCAAGAGTCCGGTTGAACAGTATGCTGCTGAATTTAGGAGGTGGTCAGTGTCAGCTAGGTGGGATACCTTTGCCCTTTTGGATTGTTTCTTATCAGGGTTGTCAGATGAGGTCTCCGATCTCATGCTAAGCCAGCCTGAGCCCCAATCTATCGATGAGGCCATTTCATCGGCCATCAGGATAGATCGCCGGCTGCGCTATCAGAGACAGACCCGGGGTGGAAACCATGTGAAAATAATGTCCCACGTGGTGCCCCCTGAAACTCCACCTCCTCCCGATTTGCCTCCTCCTGAACCAATGCAGATTGGTCGGTCAGAGTTTTCTCAAGTGGAGCGGAAACGCTACTACCTAGATGAGAAACGGTTACTTCTTCCTTGTACTGTTACATGGTAAGATAAAACTGAGGTTTCTGAGGCCTTTATTGATTCAGGCGCTGCAGCTAATTTTATGGATTTTGAATTTGCAAAGAAATTGGGTATTCCGCTCACCCCGGTAAAACACCCGTTCAGGTTACGGCAGTAGATGATTCCCCCCTGCAAGGTAATCATCCGCTGTCTAAGACACCAGAGGTGGAAGTCACTATAGGGGTGTTACATAAAGAGAAATTGCAGTTTTTTGTGTTACACATGACCACCTCCACAGTCATCCTTGGCATGCCATGGTTGCAACTTCACTCCCCACAGATCAATTGGGCTACTGGTCAGTTAACTAGCTGGTCAAAACAGTGTTTCCAACAATGTTTAGGGAGGGTGACACTGGGTCAGACTAGGATTCAGTTGGAGGGGGTACCAACACAGTATTCAGAGTATTCCGATGTGTTCTGTCCCAAGGCGGCTGATAAGTTACCTCCACATCGCCCGTTTGATTGCCCCATTGATCTCCGATCTGGTTGTATGCCCCCAAGGGGTCATCTCTACAATTTATCTGGGCCAGAGAAAGTGGCCATGCAGGAGTACATTCGTGAGAATTTAGCCAAGGGGTTCATTCGCCCTTCCCGGTCGCCCGCTGGTGCAGGGTTCTTTTTTGTTGAGAAAAAAGACGGAGGCTTGCGGCCATGTATTGACTACCGGGGCCTAAATAAAATCACAGTGAAGAATCGCTACCCCTTGCCTCTGATAGATGACTTGTTCACACAGGTTACCGACGCCAAGATCTTTTCAAAATTGGATTTACGGGGGGCATACAACCTGGTACGGATCAGAAAGGATGATGAATGGAAGACGGCCTTCAACACGCCCGACGGGCATTACGAGTACCTAGTGATGCCCTTTGGGCTGTGTAACGCCCCGGCCGTCTTCCAAGAACTAATTAATGAGGTATTCAGGGAGGTGTTGGGCAAATTCGTGTTGGTATATCTGGATGATATACTTATTTTCTCTAACAATCTCTCTGAGCACAGAACACACGTTAAATTTGTATTGAGCAAATTAAGACTAAACTCGCTTTATGCTAAATTGGAGAAATGCATCTTCGAGGTGACATCTGTCTGTCGCCTTTTTAGGGTACATAATTTCCACCTCGGGTCTGTCTATGGATCTTGCCAAGGTCTCTGCTGTGCTGAAATGGCCTCAACCTGTGGGGTTAAAATCTCTCCAGAGATTCTTAGGCTTTGCCAATTACTATAGACGGTTCATAAAGGGGTACTCCACGGTCATTGCACCCCTCACTAGTCTTACTAAAAAAGGGGCAGATACTACCCACTACTCTCCAGAAGCTCTGCAAGCATTCTCCACGTTAAAAGACTTGTTTTGCTCTGCACCCATCCTAAGACACGTTGACACTTCCTTCCCCTTTATTGTTGAGGTGGATGCCTCGGAGGTTGGGGTGGGGGCTGTGCTGTCTCAGCGGTCAGGGTTGCAGGGTAGATTACACCCATGTGCCTATTTTTCTCGTAGGTTCTCTCCGGCAGAGAGAAACTACGACATAGGCAACAGGGATCTCCTGGCCATCAAATTGGCCTTTGAAGAATGGCGCCATTGGTTGGAAGGAGCAGAGCATACGATCACGGTTTATACGGATCACAAAAATTTGGAATACATCGAGGGAGCTAAGAGATTAAGCCCCCGTCAGGCTCGATGGTCATTGTTCTTTTCGAGGTTCAGATTTATAATTACGTACACTCCAGGTAGCAAGAACGTTAAGGCAGATGCCCTATCCAGATGCTTTGAGCCAGAGACAGCACAGCCCTCTACCCCAGAGACTATTGTCCCACAAAGACTGGTACTAGCAGGAACTGAGACATGGAAAGACTGGACGGAGACGTTAGGGCCCTTTCAGCAGGACATCCCCGAGGGGAAGCCTGAAGGGGTTATGTTTGTACCACAGACCAATGGTCAGACTGAGAGGGTCAACCAATCGTTAGAACAATTTTTGAGGTGTTACATTGCAGAGGCGCAAAATGATTGGGTCAGGTTTTTGCCCTTCGCAGAATTTGCGCACAATAATTTGAAAAGTTCTTCCACGGGATTCTGTCCATTTCAGATAGTTACTGGAAAGCTGCCCAAATTTTCCCTATTGCCAATCGCTTCCACTCCGTTTCCAGCTCTGGAGGCCTGGCAAAAGTCATTTAAGGACGTGTGGGGGATCGTGGAAAATAATTTGGGGAAGGTGTTTCAAAGTCAGAAAGGTCAAGCTGACAAAAGACGTTCCTTAGAGTGGAAATTTCAACCAGGAGACTTAGTCTGGGTATCCACACGTCACTTAACCTTAAAACAGCCTTCAGCCAAGTTGGGGCCCAGGTTTGTGGGTCCATTCCCAGTAACTAGAAAGATCAACAATGTTACTTATGCCATTGATCTTCCTGCAAGTATGCGTGGCGTAAGATCCTTTTACGTGTCCCTGCTTAAGCCAGCAGTCCATGTGGGTCCCACTCCTCCTCCTCCTGTGATGATAGATGACCAACCTGAGTACGAAGTAGAGAAGATTTTAGACTCACGCATAGTTCAGAACTCAGTACAGTATCTGGTTCACTGGAAGGGATATGGTATTGAGGAGAGATCATGGGTACCTGAATGTCGCATGCATGCTGACAAACTGAGAGGTGAATTCCACGCTTTACATCCTGAGAAGCCTGGAAGGAGCTGTCCGGAGTCCACTCCTCGGGGGGGGGGGGGGGGGGGTACTGTGAGGAAATGCAGGGAAGCCGCCGCATGGACGCAAGCGGAGGCGGCTGTTTCCGCGGCTGGCATAGCGGAACGCGGAGAAACTGCCGCGGCGGACGCGGCGGCTTGTACGCATAGGCCTGCCTCTCTCTGCAAGGTGGGATGCGGAGGAAACGCCGCACGCTCAGACAGCGTGGCGGCGGATTCCGCATCCCATACAGCTACAACATTACAACACATGACTGGTGTGGCTGGGACTGATAGTCCACACTGGTTTAGGAGGACGCGTGCGCGCGCAGAGAGGCAGGGCTTTTATGGCAGTCAGAGGAAGGTCAGCTGACCAGGCCGGTCAGCTGACAAGTGCAGCAACTTTCATTGGTCCAGCACTTAAGGGAGGTGCTGGAGAGCACTGATGTATATATACTGGGTGCTGGGCATTCCTCTGGTGTCTGGCGTTGCGATCACTACGTGGTAGCACTCAGGCCTTGTCTGTATCTGTGTTCTAGCATAGTTTCCAAAGGTGTTGATGATCACGGACCTCACACCTTAGCGTTAGGAAATTGAACTGTATTATTTGTTATGACCTTCTGCCTGCCTGACTATTCTTTTGATCTCTGATTCTGTACCTTGCTATTTCTGATAACCTGTTGCCAAACTCTGCTTGTTCCTGGACTCTGTATCTGCCTCCTGATTCTGTACCCTGCTATTCTTATATTCCGTTACCGAACCCTGCCTGTTCATTGGATTCCGTATCTGTCTCCTGAATCTGTACCTTATCTGTCTGTGTGTTATCGACCTGGCTTGTCCAACCTCGAGAACTAGCCTTACTGTTAGAGGCAGTTCCCAGATCTGTTAGTGACACTCCCTCATTGGTGTCACTCACACTCTGTCCTTCCTCTCTCTGCTTTGCTCCTCGCCCCGGGAGAGTCTAGGCCACGGAAGGAACTTACTTCTGTGTGTACTCAAAGTATTACTGTTGCATTAACACTCACTCGTTGCTCAGGTGTCCAGAGGTTAGAATATATATCTGATTATCGGTGATACTGCAGATCATCAATAATCGGGTATATTCTGCATTCTCGGTGATACTGCAGTTCACCGGTAATCAGACCCTCTCTGTGTTACACCGATCGTTACAAGCGCACATATACAAGGATTTATATTCAGTAAATGAACAATGCAGGCAATGGGAAGTGTATAAAAACTGAAGTATAAGGTGCTAAGTGCAATTAGTCTATAGTATGTATACAAAATCATCACCAATCCAGTTCATGATGCACAATAATTCAGTAAGTACCGTATTTTTCGGACTATAAGACGCACTTTTTCTCCCCCAAAAGTGGAGGGAAAAAGTCAGTGCGTCTTATAGTCCAAATGTACGTAGCAGTGCCTATGTTTTTTCTAGTCCCCGTGTCTGGTGTCCCCCTGTGTGCGGTGTCTGCGTGTCCTATTAACGTTATTGAATGAGGAGACCATCAGATATTATTATACTGCAGTAATCAGAATAAATTAAAAGCACGTGTGTAAGGAATGATGGCAGATCGCTGCATTAGCTTACCGAAGAGGAAGGAATGGAAGAAATACAGCGCAAACGCCACCGCTACCATGTGGCTTTCACTAGGTTAGATGACAACAAAGCCATTGACCAATCAGGTGGGGTAGCGCTGCCCGAGTCAGCCAATCCCAGCGCATACGGCTACTGCCGGTTTGTTACACCGCCCGATAGTCCCGAGGGCGGGATCATGCTCGTCATTGCGGCCAATCACTGCACGCCCTCAGTAGCTGGGAGTGCAGTGATTGGCCGCAATGATGAGCATGATCCCGCCCACGGGACTATCGGGCGGTGTAACAAACCGGCAGTAGCCGTATGCGCTGGGATAGGCTGACTGAGGCAGCGCTCCCCCACCTGATTGGTCAATGGCTTTGCTGTCATCTAACCTAGGGAAAGCCGCATGGTAGCGGTGGCGTTTGCGCTGTATTCCTTCCATACCTTCCTCTTCGGTAAGCTAATGCAGCGATCTGCCATCATTCCTTACACACGTGCTTTTCATTGTTGTTCTCTCACTCAGCGCTGGTTCAGCGCCCTGATTACTGCACCATATTAATATCTGGTGGTCTCCTCATTCACTAATGTTAATGGCAAACACAGACACCGCAAACAGGGGGACACAAGGACCCGGGGGGGGGGGGGCAGTGCATGACATAGAAGGACACCAGAGAACACGGGGACAGAGAATGACAGCAGAGGACACAGGGGGACAGATAAGGACACAGGGGGGGGGCAGCAGAGGACGCAGGTGGACAGAGAATAACACAGAAGGACATAGAGGGACACCAGAGGACACAGGGGGACAGAGAATGACAGAGGAGGAGGGACACCAGAGGACACAGGGGGACAGATAATGACACAGGAGGACATAGAGGGACACCAGAGGACACAGGGGGACAGAGAATGACACAGGGGGACAGAGAATGACACAGGAGGACAGAGAATGACACAGGGGGACAGAGAATGACACAGCAGAACACAGGGGGACAGAGAATGACACCGGAGAACACAGGGGGACAGAGAATGACACCAGAGGACACAGGGGGACAGAGAATGACAGAAGGACATAGAGGGACACAGGGGGACAGAGAATGACACAAGGGGACACAGAATGACATAGGGGGACAGAGAATGACACAGGGGGACACCAGAGAACACGGGGACATAAGAGGACATGGGGACACCAGAGGACACAGGGACAGAGAAAGAATGACACAGGGAGACACCAGAGAACACATAAGGCAATGGTGGAAGGGCCATAAGATGCCCTTGCACTACAGATGCACCAGGTTTAGTATATATAGTATATATATTTTTTCCCTGGATTTTGTCCTCTAAAAACAGGTGCGTCTTATAGTCCGGAGCGTCTTATAGTCCGAAAAATACGGTATACAGTTAATAATAGAATATAGTTCTTAAAGAGAATCTGTACTGTCCGATTTGTACAGTAAAAAACATACCAATCGAGTCACTGTGATCTCCTGGGTCCCTCTTTGCCATTTACGCCGCTCCCCTCCACAATCCTGGTTTTTAATCGCCAGTTTTAGGGAGTGTTTACAAACAAAAAATATGGCTGCTAACCAGGAAGAGATGTTGATATATATATATATATATATATCATGTTACAGTAAAATAAAAGTTTTTTATTACATAGTGAAATATCTGCACTCCAGTCTGGGATTGGCATGTGACAGGCAGCAGCTCCTTTTCCCCTCAGCCTCACAAACTCAGAAAACTGAGATCAGAGACGTGTCTTTGAGGGATAAACACACAACACACATAAAAACACACAGAGCCTGCAGGGGGCGTGGAGGTGGCGTGCATAACTTCTCCCTATCACAGCAGAGGCAGTGCATTCCTCTCTGGGTCGACAAAGCTTGACAAAGAAAAGAAGATTAGATATATTGCAGAGACAGTGCAACAAGAAAAGACTGCAGTAAGCCAGAGCACATTAGAACAGGTATAGGAACTTATAGGATAGAAGAAATAAGGCTGAAAATTTTGTTACAGAGTCTCTTTAAGCTATTTTTTTTCAAGATGCAAAGTGCAAATGTACAAGCTAAAGTGCTATCTGGGTAAAATACACCAGTATACTGTATATACTGTGTCTATATTGTACATACAGATATGCACACATAAATGCTCCTAGTCAGGTGATGTCCTGGAAGAATCTGAACTCTACATAAAGTGATAAGCCCAAACCGCCATATTTTCTGCACGCCACCCCACTACAGCATGCTGCAGCCACCCTCTAGGCCTAGCACGTGTCACCAGAGAAGCCCGGCTTCCTCAGAGACCACTCCCCCAGCAGTGCTCCGTTCCTTCTTAAAGGACTTCCGATGCCAAATGATCAAAAAAAGTTAATTACCTGCATCATCTTTTAAGGCACGGAGGACGCAGTCCGCACCCTCCGTGATGATCCGCCGGGTCCCCCCACTCATTAGCCCCTTGGGCCGTCCCCCGACCCCGCGGCCCGGGTCAGGCTCTCCTGCCTCTCCTAAAATGGCCACTTGCTCTGGCCGCGGCTGCGCAGTCCGTATAGCCGGGAGTGCGGCTGCGCAGCTCTAGGGACAACCCCCCTGATCCACGCTACGTAGGACGGCGTCCTCCGTGCCTTAAAAGATGATGCAGGTAATTAACTTTTTTGGGTCATTTGGACTTGGAAGTCCTTTAAAGGACAACAGAGGTGACAGGTGACATGATGAGATACACATGTGTATGTACAGTGCCAAGTTCACAAAGAACAAGGCTGTGTTCTTTTTTTTCTCTGCCTGAAAGAGTTAAACATCAGGTATGGAAGTGACAGTCTCTATCCAGGTTGGGACCAGGTCAGATGATAGCTCAGTCCTCATTGATAAGTAATTACAAGCATTAAACACTTTCCTGTCAGTAAATGGCTATTGAGAGATAAATAGCATCAATAATTCATAGATTTGAGCTCTGGAATACTTCAATGAAGGTGTCATTGAGCAGGAACAATGAAACAGCAAAAAAATTAAAAATTAGATGTAATTATAAAATAAAACCATGGGCTATCTAAAAAAAAGTAATTTTTAGGAGAAGAAGGGTAGATAGAATTGTTTTTCTCATCAGTTTATTTTCACCTCAGATGTCCTTTAACCACTTTAGCCTGCAGGTGTATTCACTTTCAGGATGGAAGCAATTTTCCCCTGTCAGCACTCCTCCTATTCATTTGCCAATAACTTTATCCCTACTCATCACGTGTAAATGATCTTTATCTTAGTTGTTGTTTTTTTTGCCACAAATTAACCTTTTCATGAGTGATATTTGTTCTCAGTAATTACTTTATTTTCTATGCATTTTATAGGCAAATACAAAAATGAAAAAAAAATACACTATTTCTCCAATTTTATCCCCTATAGTTTTAAAATAAGCAATGATACTATAAATAAAACCCACCCATTTTATTGGCCCATTAGTCCTGGCTATCACAACATTTAAATTATGTCCCAAGCACAATGTATGGCGTTATGTGGAAATACATGTGTATTTTTTCTGGGGGTTTTTTTCGTGTCCCGTCAATTGTAAGCCCTTATGCACGAACATAACAGTAATATACCATCATGACATACATATAAAAGATATTTTCAAACCAAAACAAGCGAGCAAGCATCACTAAGTAACTAATGTTACTAAAGTTGCCATAATAGGCCTGGCAGAAATAGGTCACCGACCTAAACCAATGAGTTATAGCAAATAAAAAAGAGACTAGAAATCCCTCTTATTGTAATAATTAAAACTAAATATGAGCATAAAATATATATACAAAATGTAAGGAAGGTACAAAAAGTCTTTATTTATAAGCCAACCATAGTTTAAAAACAATTAAGAACAAGGCAGCCAGACCTGGGCCTTAGGCCCACTAGTTCCGCCCCGACTAGTTCCGCCCCTCGCAGCTTAGGCGGAACTAGTCGGACGGCGTTGGTAGCGCCCCTGCAGCCAGTCCTGAGACCCTTCTATCCATCACACTCGGTGAGCCCTGCACTGATGCTCTCTCTTTCTTGCTGCCATTGATTTTCACTTTATTATTCACTGTGTGCACCTTATGGGAATATTCCCTCCTATATACTCAGCTGCTAACTTTTCCACTTGTCTACCTCATCCTCTTACCACTTCTTCCCTTATTTCACCCTATATGTTTTTTGATTATTTATTTATTACCTAAGTATATATGAAATACTCATGTTTGTATGTATTGTATCGCACATGCCTTTTATTTTTATTAGTGGCAACTATTAATTGAGAATATATTTATATATATTTGGGTGTGATCCTTTAGGGATAACTCTCTGCGATACGGTGCCTTTTTCATTGCACAATTTGATTATATACTTTTGAATATATTTCTTTTTTGCGCCACTGTTTCATATCTCTATATATATTCTTGCTGCAGAGATCCCTAGGTGAGTCGCATACAGGAATATTACTATTATTTGATACGCAGGGTTTGCATTCAAAATTGTTATATTAGGGGCCTAAGGCCCAGGTCTGGCGCGTGTATCAAAAAAGGGCGCCTGGAAAAAAGGGCGTGGGTTATAGCCGAAATTTTAAGTTTTAATGCAAAACCATATTTTTCTTTTAAGGGGTTGTAAACGAAAATTTAGTGCTAAATAGGTTAAATAAACGGAAATGAAATGGCAAAATACCGTCTATAACAACAAACGAATTCTGAAAAGAAACGTCAAATATCGTCTATAAGAAAAACGATATTTACACTTGTATTAAGCATAGCAATGCAATGGTATGTTTTACAGATATTTTACTGTAATTATACCAAACTGTAGGCTCACATAGATCTCTCCCTATCCCTATCCCTAACCCATAGACCCCTCTTTGCTTAAATATATATAATTTAATAAATTGTATATATTACATATATTGTGCTGTAACTATACCTAACCTTACTCTCACACAGAGCCCTCCCTGTACCTATCCCTAACCCCTAGACTCCCCTGGTGGTGCTTAACCCTATGACCCCCCTGGTGGTGCCTAACCCTAAACCCCCCCGGTTGGTGCCTAACCCTAAGACCCCCCTGGTGGTGCCTAACCCTAAGACCCCCCTGGTGGTGCCTAACCCTAAGACCCCCCCTGGTGGTGCCTAACCCTAAGACCCCCCTGGTGGTGCCTAACCCTAAAACCCCCCTGGTGGTGCCTAACCCTAAGACCCCCCTGGTGGTGCCTAACCATAAGACCCCCCTGGTGGTGCCTAACCCTAAGACTCCCCTGGTTGGTGCCTAACCCTAAGAATCCTCTGGTTGGTGCCTAACCCTAAGACCCCCCCTGGTGGTGCCTAACCCTAACCACCCCCTGATTGCGTATATTATACTGTAACTATACCTAACCCTCCCTGTACCTATCCCTAACCCCTAGACCCCCCCTGGTAATGCCTAAACTTAACCATCCCCACCGCACAAACACCCTAAACACATATAAACAATAATATATTTAATCCTTAAAATACTTCTCTACAAATAACATGAATAAAATAATTTATATATTTGTATTAGAATAAATAGCCTTAAAATCACGTATACATTAATATTATAAATAGAGAAAAGTATATATAAATATATACAATACAATAGATAGCCTTACAAGCATTAGAAATCTTAAAATAACAGTAACATTAAAAGCGATATTTTAGTAACTATAATCAACGCATTATAAGTATAAAAACAAAGTTAATACCAAAAGCGATGTATTTATAATACAATAAGGTTGAAAACGGTATTTACGCATTATACATATGAAAACAAATTTTTAAATGATCAAAGAAGTGTAAGCGAAAATTTAGTTGTTATACTTTTGTAAGCGAAATTTTTAAACGAAAAATAAGTAAAAACTGATATAAGCGAAATTTAAAAACGAAAAAATAAGTATAACACAAACTCAAAATGAACTTGTAAATGATATTTGATATTTGTTATAAACCTTATTCTGTAAACGAAAACTTTTGTTAACACGATCCCTGTAACCGCTATTTCTCGGGTGCCCTTTTTTCCTGTCGGGCGCCGAATAGCCGATATTTTGCATTGCAGTCTATGGCGGCGCCCTTTTTGTCCACTATCCCTGTGCGCCCTTTTTTACTGGACCGCTGCCTTGTTCTTAATTGTTTTTAAACTATGGTTGGCTTATAAATAAAGACTTTTTGTACCTTCCTTACATCTTGTATATATATTTTTTGCTCATATTTAGTTTTAATTATTACAATAAGGGGGATTTCTAGTCTCTTTTTTATTTGCTATAACTCATTGGTTTAGGTCGGTGACCTATTTCCCCTAGCCTATTATGGCAACTTTAGTAACATTAGTTACTCAGTGATGCTTGCTCGCTTGTTTTGGTGTGAAAATATCTTTTATATGTATGTCATGAGGGTATATTACTGTTATGTTCGTGCATAAGGGCTTACAATTGACGGGACACGAAAAAAAAACCCCAGAAAAAATACACATTTATTTCCACATAATATATTAACGCCATACATTGTGCTTGGGACATAATTTAAATGTTGTGATAGCCAGGACTAATGGGCCAATAAAATGGGTGGGTTTTATTTATAGTAGCATTGCTTATTTTAAAACTATAGGGGATGGAATTGAAGAAATAGTGTATTTTTTTTTCATTTTTGTATTTGCCTATAAAATGCATAGAAAATAAAGTAATTACTGAGAACAAATATCACTCACGAAAAGCTTAATTTGTGGCGAAAAAAAACAAACCAAGATATAGATCATTTACACGTGATGAGTAGGGATAAAGTTATTGGCAAATTGTAATGATCGGTGTAAGTAAGCAGAGAGAATCTGATTATTGGCGAGCTGCAGTATCACCAATAATGCAGATGTCACCTGATTATTGATGATCTGCAGAATTACTAATAATACAAGTGTAACTAACCTCTGGATACTGTAGCAGAAAGAATAACAATCAACATGCACAATATACAAGACTGTGGAAATATCCACCACACGGTGATTCCTCAGAGGTGTGGTTACCTCTGAATGGGAACCCCGTGTGTGAGATCCTCGGCCCAAGTGAAGATTGGGATCTCAGCACCTGGCAGTAATCGTCTGCTAGGGCAGGCGTCTCGGAGAGGCAAGTCTCAGAGATATCCCACCAGTGGGAGACGTTCCACTGGGGAAAAAAGAAAGGTCAGACAGGCAGAGGTTCGGCAACAGAGAGACGGTAGCAGTACAAGAACAGAAAGCTGATTCAGAGTCCGTTAAACAGGCAGGGTCGGCAACTAAGAATCAGATAGGCAAAGGTACAAAATCGAGAAGAGGAGAGAGTAGTCAGGGATAGCCAAAGTCAAGACACAGATAAATATGCAATACGATCCTAGACTGAGGTGTGATGTCCTTGATATCAACACCATGGAACTGAGCTAAGGTCTGAGCGTTTACACCTAAGTATTCACGACAGCAGACAAAGAGCAAATGACATCTGTGGGCTTAAATGCTGAAGCCCAGTTCCACCAGCCCGCCCAGGGGGCTGGAGCCGAAGTCAGCATGTGATTGGCTGGCTAAGGTCAGCTGATCGCCGGATCAGCTGACCTGTCTCCTCAGGGAATAAAGATCCTGCCGCCTTGCAGGCGTGCGCATGATCCTCTGCTTCTGAATCATTGAGAGGCCAGGTCCCCGGTCAGCGCACGCCCGCACACGGAAGTCCGCCGGCTGAGCAGCGGGACCCGCCGCCATCCTGTCAGCCGCGGCGGCGCCCGCCCTGCTCTGCGCCGGCGGCTCCGTGTGAGTTTCGGAAACCACCGGATGGGACGCGGGGGCCGCCGCCACGCTGCCCTGTGCGGCGGCGGCTCCGCTATTGCTCACACAAATGAATAGGAGGAGTGCTGACAGGAGAAAATTGCTTCCATCCTGAAAGTGAATACACCTGCAGGCTAAAGTGGTTAAAAGACATCTGAGGTGAAAATAAACTGATGAGAAAAACAATTGTATCTACCCTCCTTCTCCTAAAAACTACTTTTTTTAGATATCCCATGGTTTTATTTTATAATTACATCTAATCTTTAATTTTTTTGCTGTTTCATTGTTCCTGCTCAATGACACCTTCATTGAAGTATTCCGGAGCTCAAATCTTTGAATTATTGACGCTATTTATCTCTCAGAAGCCATTTACTGACAGGAAAGTGTTTAATGCTTGTAATTACTTATCAATGAGGACTGAGCTATCATCTGACCTGGTCCCAACCTGGATAGAGACTGTCACTTCCATACCTGATGTTTAACTCTTTCAGGCAGAGAAAAAAAAGAACACAGCCTTGTTCTTTGTGAACTTGGCACTGTACATACACATGTGTATCTCATCATGTCACCTGTCACCTATGTTGTCCTTTAAAGGACTTCCAAGGCCAAATGACCCAAAAAAGTTAACTACCTGCATCATCTTTTAAGGCACGGAGGACACTGTCCTACGTAGCGTGGTTCAGGGGGGTTGTCCCTAGAGCTGCGCAGCCGCACTCGCGGCTATACGGACTGCGCAGCCGCGGCCAGAGCAAGCGGCCATTTTAGGAGAGGCAGGAGAGCCTGACCCGGGCCGTGGGGTCGGGAGACGGCCCAAGGGGCTAATGAGGGGGACCTGGCGGAACGGCACGGAGGGTGCGGACGACGTCCTCCGTGCCTTAAAAGATGATGCAGGTAATTAACGTTTTTTGGTCATTTGGCATCAGAAGTCCTTTAAGAAGGAACGGAGCACTGCTGGGGGAGTGGCCTCTGAGTAAGCCAGGCTTCTCTGGTGACATGTGCTAGGCCTAGAGGGTGGCTGCAGCATGCTGTAGTGGAGTGGCGTGCAGAAAATATGACGGTTTGGGCTTATCACTTTATGTAGAGTTCAGATTCTTCCAGGACATCCCCTGACTGGGAGCATTTAAGTGTGCATACCTGTATGTACAATATAGACACAGTATATACAGTATACTGGTGTATTTTACCCAGATAGCACTTTGGCTTGTACATTTGCACTTTGCATCTTGAAAAAAAATAACTTAAAGAGACTCTGTAACAAAATGTTCAGCCTTATTTCTTCTGTCCTATAAGTTCCTATACCTGTTCTAATGTGCTCTGGCTTACTGCAGCCTTTTCTTGTTGCACTGTCTCTGCAATATATCTAATCTTCTTTTCTTTGTCAAGCTTTGTCGACCCAGAGAGGAATGCACTGCCTCTGCTGTGATAGGGAGAAGTTATGCACGCCACCTTCACGCCCCCTGCAGGCTCTGTGTGTTTTTATGTGTGTTGTGTGTTTATCCCTCACAGACAGGTCTCTGCTCTCAGTTTTCTGAGTTTGTGAGGCTGAGGGGGGAAGGAGCTGCTGCCTGTCACATGCCAATCCCAGACTGGAGTGCAGATATTTCACTATGTAATAAAAAAAATTATTTTACTGTAACATGATATATATATATCAACATCTCTTCCTGATTAGCAGCCATATTTTTTGTTTGTAAACACTCCCTAAAACTGGCGATTAAAAACCAGGATTGTGGCGGGGAGCGGCGTAAATGGCAAAGAGGGACCCAGGAGATCACAGTGACTCGATTGGTATGTTTTTTACTGTACAAATCGGACAGTACAGATTCTCTTTAAGAACTATATTCTATTATTAACTGTATACTTACTGAATTATTGTGTATCATGGTCTGTATTGGTGATGATTTTGTATGCATACTATAGACTAATTGCACTTAGCACCTTATACTTTAGTTTTTATGCACTTCCCATTGCCTGCATTGTTCATTTACTGAATATAAATCCTTGTATATATGCGCTCAACACCAATGTACAACCTGGAAAAAAAAACACACTGGAAAAAAAAAACACTGGGGAAAAAAATGCCCCTGATGAGTGTGCATGCACGAAACATGTAGGGCGGAGCTTACAGGCGTGGAGTGGTTGGCGTGGAGCAACTTGTTACTGTATGCTTATGTATACTGGGATCATGTGAGTGTAATTGCTTTTAATATCTTTTATAAAACCTATATGGTGGTGATATTGAGCACAGATAATCTGTTTGGAGCACTGCTGTGATGTAAAGGACAATTTAATGTTGATACAGAGTCACGCTATGGTTTTTTGTTTCTTTTTTTTTTATTTTGAGCACTCTATTGAAGAGGGACCTCTTCTGGAGTACATGAGAACGCAGCGTCTGGATGAAGTGAAAGGAGTGCATCATTTACTGATTATGCATGCATATTGATACTCTCTTATATGTATTGTTAGGCTCCAGCCACATACTTATCCTTCGCAGCCACCCATCTCCATCCCTTTGCTTTTAATGGTTATTGTCTCCCCCTGTTTTGGTTTCCCTATTGTGGGCTCCTTGTCTTGTTTATTTTAATCGAAATTATCAATAATAAAAATGATATATTTACATTTTTGTTCAATTGGTGCATTGTGAGATCTTTTTTTCTCCTAAATGTGTATGATTGCTTTGCTCTAGATACGCACACTTGTAGTGGCTGGATAGTGTACTGGTTAAAGAAACTCTGAAGTCTCAAACAATCATGTTTTTATATTAAAAATCTCTTTAACATGATAGCCCTAACTAAAATGCTGCATCCCCGCGGCGGAATGCTAACTAAATCCCCCCTAACCCGCCCCCCCCTGCAAAATCCACAACTTTCTTGTGGATTTTGCTGCCCCGGGAGGCAGAGCTTTCAGCTGCAGCTCTGCCTCCATGCGCGTCAATCCGGGTATAACCTCGTCTCTCCCCCGCCCCTCTCAGTGAAGGAAGACTGAGAGGGGCAGGGGGAGATCCACGTTGATAGATGCGTGTAGAGGCAGAGCTACAGCCAAAAGCTCTGTCTCTCACAGAAGCGCTCCCCGCAGTGTGTAACGTGGGGGGATTTAGTTAGTGTTCAGCTGCGGGGATGCAGCGTTTTAGTTAGCGCAATAATGTAAAAGAGATTTTTAACATAAAAACCTGATTTTTATGATACTTCAGAGTCTCTTTAAGGGCTCTGCCTTTGACATGGGAGACCAGGTTTTGAATCCTGGCTAGGGTCAGTACCTATTCAGTAAGAAGTCCTTGGGCAAGACGTCCTAACACTGCAGGGTGACCCCTTGAAAACGCTATTAGTGGCTGGCTGCAGCTCTTGAGCACTTTTATTCCAACAGGAGAAAAGTGCTGTACAAGTATTAGGATTATTACATAGATTGTGTTTGGATATAATTTGGGCTCTTGTTTCTTTGCATAATCTATATATATATAATAGAGTAAGCGCCTCAACCTTCAAACAAGAAGAAGAAGTAGCGCTCTGCCCCCAGGGCCGGTCCAAGCAAGAAGAAGGGGCTGGTCCAAGCAAGAAGAAGAAGTAGTGTCATATCAAACCAAGGGCAAAGAGGGATCATTTGCATATTCAGTAGCAGTGCATTGTGGGTAACCACAAATGTTCACTTATAGCGGAATTATTGCAGATTTGCTTCTGTTTTAAGAAGGAAAATTACACCAAGCTTTGCTTTTTTTAGTAGGAGAGATTTTTGGTCTATTTTATCCCCCTATACATTCTTAGTAGTTTGGGTCACCCTGAGCTGCTTGGTTACTCTGTTGTACTGGTCCAAGCCCAATCTCATACAACCATATCAATCCCTGCTATGTACTGATGAGAACCAAAGGTCTGAAATAGGCTGTCACATGTGGGTTTGATATGCCTGTGTAAAACTTAAAACTTAAAACTATAAGCTTGCTTGGCTTACTAAGGTTGAAAATGAATAATTTGCATATTTAGTAGCGGTGCATTGTGGGTAATCACAAATGTTCACTTATAGCTGAATTATTGCAGATTTTGTTCTGTTTTAAAGGACTTCCGAGGCCAAAATCTGCCCCCAAAACGTAAAAAAAAGTTAACTACCTGCATGACTTTGTAAGGCACGGAGGACGCTGTCTGCGCCCTCCGTGCCGTTCTGCCTGGTGCCCTCTGCTCAATAGCCCCCCGAAAGACTGCGACCCCACGGTCCGGGTCGGTATCTGCAGCCTGCATAATGATGGCCGCCGGAGCTGGCCACAGCTGCGCAGTCCGCATAGTTGTTGACCCCCGATCCACGTAACAGGCAGCGTGGATCATAGGGTTGGCCCTAGAGCTGCGCAGCCGCAGTAGCGGCTATGCGGACTGCGCAGCCGTGACCAGCTCCGGCAGCCATCTTTATGCAGGCTGCAGATACCGACCCGGACCGTGGGGTCACAGCCTTTCGGGGGGCTACTGAGCAGAGGGGACCAGGCGGAACGGCATGGAGGGCACGGACGGCGTCCTCCTTGCCTTACAAAGTCATGCAGGTAGTTAACTTTTTTTACGTTTTGGGGGCAGATTTTGGCCTCGGAAGTCCTTTAAGAAGGCAAATTACACCAAGCTTAGATTTTTTTAGTAGGAGGTCTTTTTGGTCCCTTTTATCCACCTATACATTCCGAGTGGTTTGGGTCACCCTGAGCTGCTTGGTTACTCAGGTTGTTGTGCTGGTCCAAGCCCTATCTCATACAGCTGTATCAATCTCTGCCATGTACTGATGAGGAACAAAAGTCTGAAACAGGCTGTCACATGTGGGTTTGATATGACTGTGTAAAATTTAAAGCTATAGGCTTGCTATACACCAGTGGTTCTGGATGCTTGCTTGGCTTACTAAGGGGAAAAAGGAATTATTTGCATATTTAGTAGCAGTACATTGTGGGTAACCACAAATGTTCACTGATAGCTGAAAAATTGCATATTTCTTTCTGTTTTAGGAAGGCAAATTACACCAAGCTTTGCTTTTTTTTAGTAGGAGGTCTTTTTGGTCCCTTTTATCCCCCTATACATTACGAGTGGTTTGGGTCACCCTGAGCTGCTTGGTTACTCTGTTGTACTGGTCCAAGCCCTATCTCATACAGCTGTATCAATCCCTGCCATGTACTGATGAGGACCAAAAGTCTGAAACAGGCTGTCTACATGTGGGTTTGATATGACTGTGTAAAATTTAAAGCTATATAATAATAATAATAATAATAATTGCAGTATTTGTATAGCGCCTTTCTCCTGTCAGACTCAAAGCGCTTGCAAGGCAGCCACTAGAGCGCACTCAGTAGGCAGTAGCAGTGTTAGGGAGTCTTGCCCAAGAAACTCCTTACTGAATAGGTGCAGCTTACTGAACAGGCAGAGCCGAGATTTGAACCCAGGTCTCCCTGTGTCAGAGGCAGAGCCCTTAACCATTACACTATCCAGCCACTGCTTGCTATACACCAGCGGCTCTGGATGCTTACTTGGCTTACCAAGGGGGAAAAGGGGTAATTTTCATATTTAGTAGCAGTGCATTGTGGGTAACCACAAATGTTTACTTATAGCTGCATTATTGCAGATTTCCTTCTGTTTTAAAAAGGCAAATTACACCAATACAGTGTGCGGCATTGCAGGAAGTGATGACAGTGGAACGCACGATGGAATACAGTAGAGGTGAGTCATCCCCGCCCGCTGCCTCTTACTAATAGTGGCGGCTTCTACTGTGCTTAAAGAGAACCTGTACTGAGTAAAAATATTTAAAATAAACACATGAGGTAACTTCAAATGAACATTGCACAGTTACCTTGCCATCAGTTCCTCTCAGAAGCTCACCATTTTCTTCTGACAATAATCCCTTCCAGTTCTGACAATATTTTGTCAGATCTGAAATATATCAGTTGCTGTCAGTAAAATATCAGTTGCTGTCAGTTATAGCTGAGAGGAAAACTGATATATCGCATAATACGATCACAGTATTTGGTCAATTGTAAAAGGTGTTATACTCACAAATGTAGGTTGCTTGTGAAGGCAACCACTGTCAATGCGTGTGGAGAATAGGGATGATCGGAAAGAGCAAAATCCGTTCCGCCGGAATTTGCGGATTCCGTCAGCGTTAAATTCCATCGCTATGAAAATTCCGCCGGATTTTTACAAAATTCCGCGGAATTCCGGATTCCGCCGGAAAAATTAAAATAATCGCAAAAGTAACCTTGTTTATCCTATATGGTAGCCCATAGACCATATTAACTGTTCCCTTAGTCCTTTTCCTCCTCCCTTCCTCCCTCCTCCCTTCCTCCCTTCCTCCCTTCTCCCTTCCTCCCTCCTCCCTTCCTCCCTCCTCCCTTCTGGCTGGCTTCAGCATGTAGCATTGTAGTGTTGGTGAATCGCGGCAAATTGCGCACGCAAAAGACCGCGATCGTGCGAATCGCGGGACTTTGCACTGGCAAAAGGCCGTGAATCCCAGCAAAAGTCGCGCGAATCCCAGTACTTTGAGCGCGCAAAAGTCAGCGAACGGCACTTCACGTGCTAACTGTTTAGCACACCCGTGCTAAACAGTTTGCACGGCTTTGTGAATCAAGCCCTAAAAATCTACTCAGTAGCACTGAAAAGGCTTGGTGTTTCTTTAACAGTTTCACAGCATCAAAACTTTGTTTTTCTTACCCAAGCCTCATTTTTAGCTGCACAGAAGAAAACTGCCCAGGCATTTTTCCCTTTATTCTGTGCAAGCCTGATAGGATTTCTAATGTCGTTGTACTCGTTCTGCTGTTTTGGTGCTTTTTTTATTTTTAACTTGAGATTTGAAGCCTAGCACACACAGCTGGGAGGGGTGATCAGGACACAGGACAGTTGGAACTGTGTCTCCCTGTTACCTCCTTTCAACCAAAAAGATGGCTGCCCCCATGAAAAAGATCAGACTAGTAGAAATGAAAAAACGCAGGGATACCGGGAGCCCAATATCGCATAATACGATCACAGTATTTGGTCAATTGTAAAAGGTGTTATACTCACAAATGTAGATTGCTTGTGAAGGCAACCACTGTCAATGCGTGTGGAGAATAGGGATGATCGGAAAGAGCAAATTCTGTTCCACCGGAATTCATGGATTCCGTCAGCATTAAATTATTATTATGAAAATTCCGCCGGATTTTTACGAAATTCCGCGGAATTCCGGATTCCCGCCGGAAAAATTAAAATAATCGCAAAAGTAACCTTGTTTATCCTAAATGGTAGCCCATAGACCCTATTAACTGTTCCCTTAGTCTTTTTCCTCCTCCCTTCCTCCCGCCTCCCTTCCTCCCTCCTCCCTTCTGGCTGGCTTCAGCATGTAGCATTGTAGTGTGTTGTGTTGGTGGTATAATGGTTAGGATAGCAGCCTACCGAGCACTAGACCTGGGTTCAATTCCTGGCCAATGTGAGTTGGCTTTTGACATGCTACAAATCCTTAAGCAAGCTCATTTTTCTCTTGGATATATCATAATGGTACATGCTAGGCTGGCTTCAGCATGTAGCATTGTAGTGTGTTGTGTTGGTGGTATAATGGTTAGGATAGCAGCCTACAGAGTGGTAGGCCTGGGTTTGATCCCTGGCCAATTATTATTATTATTATTTATTTATTGTATTTATAAAGCGCCAACATATTACGCAGCGCTGCACAATAGATAAATGGGTTAACATACAGGTAGAACATACGGAAACTCACAACAAAACAAGATCATGCAAATGATTTGATAACAATACAGTGTCATAGGTCAAGATAGAGACTGTTCGAGTCTACAAGAAGGGTGGTTGTGAGTAAGATTGCATAATCAAGATGGATACATTAGGGAGGAGGGCCCTGCCAGAGGCTTACAATCTAAAGGGTGGGGTGGAGACAATAGGTGCGTCTTTTGAGAGGGGGTCTAACAGAACATATTATGATACTGGTGTAGGGGGGTATGCGAGCGTGAAGAGGTGAGTCTTGAGAGCTTGTTTGAAGGTATTAAAGGTGGGGGCGAGTCTGACGGCTGGTGGGAGAGAGTTCCAGAGAGTAGGGGCAGCCCTGGTGAAGTCAATGTATGTGAGTTGACTTTTGACATGCTACAAATCCTTAAGCAAGCTCATTTTTCTCTTGGATATATCATAATGGGACATGCTAGGCTGGCTTCAGTATGTAGTGTTGGTTGTGGTATAGTGGTGAAGAGAGCTGCCTACCATACACTCAGACTTGGGTTCAATTCCCACCCAAGGTATGTAAGCTGGCTTTTGAAATACTACAATTCCCTGGAAGATGAGACCCTCCAGGAGGGAGGGAAGGAAGGAGGAAAAATACAGGTTATCAGGCAGAAATCAGTTAGATGGGGAAATAAATTCCGCAGAATTTTAAAATTTTCAGCGAAATTCCGTTTTAGAGCTATAGCAATTCCGTTTCATCATATCAGAACCGGAATCACCAAATTCTGGCCGGAATCATCCAGCGACCATCCCTAGTGGAGAAGAACTTTCTCCACTCGGCCTTGTAAGTCGCTGCTCCTAAAAAAAAAGTGCCCTATATACAAATAGGATCGCAACTCCTAGCAGGTGGGGTAAAGATTTTAGTATTTCAAACAGTAGGAGGCGCCCTTTAGTTATATAATGACATGGTATATCAATTTCAGTTCAAACAGGTAAGAGTTTAAAGTCTTACCTGAGATGAAGACTCAGACAGGTATTGTGAGAAAACGCGGAAAAGCCGCCGCATGTGCTCAGAACAAGGCGGCTGATTCCGCGTCCAACGCGGCGGTTTGCACGCGCAGGCCTACATCTGTTAGTATGGCCGAACGCGGAGAAACCGCCGCATGCCCTGATAGCGGTGCGGCTGGTTCCGCGTCCAGCGCGCCGGGTGGTACACAACATATGTCTGGTGTGGCTGGGACTGATAGTCCACACAGGTTCAGAAGGACGCGCGCGCTGAGAGGCAGAACTTTTATGACAGCCAGAAGGGAATCAGCTGACCAGGCCGGTCAGCTGATGCTTGTACCAGTTCCCATCGGTCCAGCACTTAGGGGAGGCGCTGGAGAGCGCTGTGCTATATATACTGGGTGCTGGTCATTCACTGGTTGTCTGCCGTTGCGATCACTACGTGGAAGCACTCAGACCTTTCGTCAAAATCTGTATTTACCATTCTGTTATACTTCAGACTAGTTCCAGGGTGTTGATGATCACGGAACTCACACCCAAGACTAGGGATTTGTGTTACAATCCTGTTATATGTCAGACTAGTTCCAGGGTGTTGATGATCACGGAACTTACACCCAAGACTAGGGATTTGTGTTACAATCCTGTTATATGTCAGACTAGTTCCAGGGTGTTGATGATCACGGAGCTCACACCCAAGACTAGGGATTTGTGTTACCATCCTGTTGTATGTCAGACTAGTTCCAGGGTGTTGATGATCACGGAGCTCACACCCAAGACTAGGGATTTGTGTTACCATCCTGTTATATGTCAGACTAGTTCCAGGGTGTTGATGATCGCGGAGCTCACACCCAAGACTAGGCATTGTATATTATCTGTTATGACCTTCTGCTTTCCTGACCAATCTACTGATCACTGATTTGGTACTTCGCTAATCTGATACTCTGTTGCCAAACCCTGCGTGCTTTAGGATTACCGAATCAGCCTCCTGTCTCTGTACTTTATCTGACTGTGTGTTGCCGACCTGGCTTGCCCGACCTCGAGAGCTATCTCCCCAGTTTAGAGATAGTTCCCAGATCAGTCAGTGACATCCACCCATTGGTGTCACTCACTCTCTGGTCCTTCCTACTCCCAGCCTGACTCCTCCCCCCGGGAGATTCTCAGGCTACTGGAAGGTCCTGGTTCTCTAGTGCAGTATTCCTTACTGCCTTTGTACCTGCACTCCAGGTGCTTTCCTCAAAGTATTACTGTTGCACCAAACACTCATATCACTCAGGTGTCCAGAGGTTAGTGATATATCTGTATTATTCTGTGATTCTGCAGATCATCAATAATCAGGTATATATCTGTATTTTTGGTGATACTGCAGATCACCAATAATCAGATTCTCTCTGTGTTACACCAATCGTTACAGGTATAGAAATTAATAGTTTATTTAGCACTGGGCAACGCGTTTCTCGACCAACAGTCGCTTCCTCAGGTCAATTAACGTACTTTAAAAAGAAAAAGGATGGCACTCAGACTCAAATCATAAAAAGAAAATTACATAAAAATACATAAAAAACATAAACTCAACCTTTGTACAATCATCAAATTCATATTATGACACAGAATATATAAAAAATCCATTTTGCAATAAAAGGAAATCAGCATATATGCCCTGGAACCAGCATTCTATCTATAGTATGCTCTAATTACATTCCCATTCTATCACATGGTGGTATATGATATCATTACAAGGTGCCAATGTTAATATGATGCATGAAAAATATACTATAAATGTAACCAGAAAAAGAGTGATTAGTAAACCCTCTGCTGTTCAATGGAGTGGAATCAAGGTTATCTGTGACTAGTTTAGGACTTAGGATACCTATAATCTTATGGGAGTAAGCCTATTGATAAAAGGGGAGGATGGTTAGAGTAAACCCCAGAGTGTTAGCAACATGTACTGTATATACATTTAACCTCTTGCCGACCGCGTCACGCCGATGGACGTAGTCGTGGCGGCAGCCCCAGGACCGCCTAACGCAGATTGGTGTAAAGTCCTGGGGCTCTGTTTTTCAGGAGATCGCGCGCAGGCTGCACGAACATTTCCTGCTTGGGGGGCTGAGCTCCGCCCCGCCTTCAGTCTCCGAGCGGCTATTGCTGCTCGGGAGACTGTTAGACGGCGTGATTGCCGTCTATTTACATGTATAGCGCTGTACTGGGAACAGCCGTGTCACACGGCTGTCCCCCTGGGGGACAAGAGAGGGATCTGCTCTCATAGGCAGAAGCCTATGACAGCCGATTGCCATAATTGGCTGGCTGTGGGGAGGGAGGGGGGGGAAGGAGGGTAGATATTTAAAGAAACAGTTTTTTTTTTAATGAAAAACAGTAACAATAATATTTATTAAAAAAAAAAATAAACATGGGGGAGCGATCAGACCCCACCAACAGAGAGCTCTGTTGGTGGAGAGAAAAGGGTGGGGGATCACTTGTGTGCTATGTTGTGCGGCCCTGCAGCTTAGCCTTAAAGCTGCAGTGGCCTATTTTACTAAAAATGGCCTGGTCACTAGGGGGGTTTAGCACTGCGGTCCTCAAGAGGTTATGTAGGAGCAAGGAGAGGGTATATAATGTATGGGCAGGTGGGGGTGCCGTTGCTATAAACTAAATAACAGGAATCAGCAGGCAGGGCGGCTGCTAGCGAAGCAGCTGATAAAGGATGCCCCCTATAGAGGGACCGTCAAAGCCTCGTAGGACCTAGAGCTAAGTGTCCGCAGCGAGTGCTTACCTTAAAAAGCATGTACGCAGCCTGGGCACCATAGTGGCCAGATGCCGCACTGGGTATTAAATGAGTGTACGGGGAAAAATGATCCGTCCCCAGAGGGGGAATCCTGTGACGTCGGAGATTTACTACGTCACGTCCGGTATAACCCGGCATTGTACAAGTAAAGGAAGTTGTGGCCATATTAAGTGTGGCAAAGCTCCGTAATGGGCAGCCGTTGGCCATATTTTGTGTGGCCGAGGTAGATATATATAAAGGTGGCGGCCATAGGGAGTGTGGCAATAGTGTAAGGTGAAAACGCCCATATAGAGTGTGGCATAGGGCGGAATGAAAGGTGGCGGCCATATTGTGTTGGGAAATAAACACGGCAGCCATAAATGTAGAACAGTATCCACAATATGGATAGAAGTGGTCAATTTAGAAGATTATAAATGCGATGACCCTGTAGTGTATGAAATAGTTTCATTTAAAATTGGTAGAGAGGTAGTAGTGTATGATTCACCAACATTAAATGTATGACTAAAAAGGATTCATAGAGGTATGGAGTGGCAAGGCGACAAGGGAAATGACCCACATAAGAGGTTCGGATAGTGTAAGACATTTTTTTAGCCCATATAAATAATAATAATGAGGATAATGATCATCATGGATAAAATAGATGAAATGTTAATAAATAGGGGAATTAAAAGCCGCAGATTAATGTGAGATGGGGCTTGGCAGTATAGGGAAACTCAAGGTAAGCACAAAGGGGCTAAATCTGAATCTATATGCTGAGAAAATAGATGTAAGGAGGTTGTAGTAAGCCCAGAATTAAAAATAGGTAATAACGTTGATCCCGATTAGGGAACATCCAGAAAAAGCGTGATTTCAACTAGAGACAACCTGTCTACGAGGTATATACCCTCTTTCCCCGAAATTAAGACAGCCCCTGAAAGTAAACACTAGTAGGAGTTTTGAGCATGCTCAAAATATAAGCCCTACCCTGAAAGTAAGCCCTAGTGGCAGTAAGGGGGGGAAAATATGGAAACTTGTGTTATTACTGAAGCCCATAGTCTTGCGGGCAAGTAGATACGGGACACAGGAGGACAGGGGATAGAGGAGGATACAGGTGCAGAGGGGGACACTAAAGGTACAAAGGGGAAAAAGTGGCACACAAGAGGTGGATCCAGCAGAGGAAAAGGTGTCACAATGGGGAAGTCAGGAGGACACACAGCACATGAACTGAAATATAAGACATCCCCTGAAAATAAGTCCTAGACACTAGTCTTATTTTCGGGGAACGACAGTATCTATATATAAATCAATAATTCTCATAAACCCTATCACAATAATTATTAGCACAGAATAAGTTCATATGAACAAGGGAGGAGGGAATGTAATGGGACAATACGGGAGAAGGAAAAGTGGGAAAGGGGGGGAATGGAGGGGGGGGGGAGGGATCGTGGGGGGGGGGGGGGGAATTATGGGGAAGGGGGAGAGGTTGGAGGGAAGAGAGGAGGGGAAATAAGGTGGGGGGAGGAAGAGGAGCTTAGGAACCTAAAAATGCATTATTATATATCACAACACATTTGTATAAGGAACCAAAGTACGGTATCCATATACATAGAATGGCCCTTCCACCTAAGGAGACCTGAGGTAGGTCTCAGTTCTTCAAAAGTTATGTTCTAAGCAGATGTTCAAACCCTCAGGTTGCAATGTCCTCAATTTAAAGACCCAAAACATAGGTATATAAGGTATATTATAAATTTAGAGGAACAATCAATGTGGCTATGGATTTCAAAGCTTTCGCCTGTAACGGCAGAGATGAACTTTTGTTGTCCTTCATCAATCTTTTGACAACAGAGGCATCTTCTTTGTTTACATCTCACCACACCCTTTTTGTGGGTCCCGTTTATTGCTTTTACGACCGCTCTTGTGGTTTTTATCTTACCAGGGGCTAAGATATTTTTCAGCGTCTTTGCTCTCCTGAATACACATCTAGGGCCATTGACTAGTTCCTCTTTCAAAAATGGATTGTTACGTAGGAGGGACCAGTGTTTACCTAAGATATTTTTGATAGTAGAGTGGTTATTTGAATATCTGGGTATGAATAGAGGTTGAGATGAAGGTTCCATAGGTGCATGGGAGTGTTTCTTTTTATCAAGTAGGGTTTGTCTCTCAGTTCTCCTCGCCTTCATTCCAGCTTCCTTTATTAGCGTCTCAGGAAAGTGCTTTTGTCTAAACGTATTCGTTAAAATCCCAGCTTGTCTATCAAAGGTTCGAAGTTCGGTACAATTTTTCCTGATATGTAGATATTGCCCATATGGAATTTTATTTTTCCATGGCTTGTGGTGGCAACTCCTATAGTCTATATATCCATTCGCATCCACCGATTTGAAGTGGTTGATTTCTCCTTTTTCGATGTATAGCGTGACATCAAGGTACTCTATTTGTTCGTTACTGGTATTTGATGTAAAGGAGATACCCCAGTTATTATCATTCATGTATTGGACAAATCTATTCGTAGTTCGAGATCGCCATCCCAGACCAAGATCAAGTCATCTATGTATCTTCGATAATATATCACATTCTTAGAGAACGGGTTACTGGGTCCAAGCAGAATACTCTCCAAAAAACCCATGGCTAAATTAGCATAATTTGGTGCATAATTAGGCCTGGTTCACATTAGCGTTCGCTGTCCGGATTCGCCTGATCGGATCTATACAGTATACTGTACAAACGGAACGTACATTCCACATAGCAATGCAAAGTCTATGCGGACGTACACATGCGTCCGTTACGTACAGAACGGAGCCGGATCGGATCCGGACTCCGGACACTTTTCTAACATGCGCTATTTTTCGGATCCGGTCATCCGGCCCACGCACCCGGGCCAGATCCTGACCCGAACATGCGGCCATGCTGAGCAATGAGAAACGGATGTTTCTCATCACACTGGCAATAGGACCGGATGCTTCCAGCACCGGTCCTATGCCACTTGGGGGGCCCAGACTACACCTTTCTGGCACTGCAATGTATCTAGTTCTGGCTACTTTATTGTAGCCGGAACTGATACATTCCGGATCCGCAACTTGTGCCGCCTTGTGGCCACCGCAGAGACCCGTACGGTCTCTTTGCGGCCCATGGACCCCCGGACACTTGCGGACTCGAACCGCAAGTGTGAACGGGGCCTTAGCCCTCATTGCTGTACCCCTTGTCTGGAGATATGTGGTGTCTAAGAATTTAAAAAAATTGTGTGTTAGAGAAATTTCTGTCAATTTAAGAAGAAAGATCTTTTGTTTTTTAGGCATATTTTCGTCTCTATTTAAGAAATACCAGATAGCTCACAGACCTATCTGATGATGTATGTTGGAATATAATGATGCTAGGTCTAAAGTTAACCATCTGTATGTCGGTTTCCAAGTTATTTCTTCAAGTTCGAGAAGCAGTTGTGTTGAATCTTTAAGGTATGAGGGTAGTGCCAGTACATGTGGTTTTAGGTGTATATCTATAAGTTCGGATAAATGTGAAGATAGAGAATGTATCCCTGCTATGATGGGTCGACCAGCGGGTTTGTGATTGACTGTGTATCTTTGGGAGATGGTAAAAGTGAGCCATGCTAGGGTTGTTAATGAGTAAATAATCTCTTTCCGATGAGTTGATGATACCCTCCACCTTAGCATCCTTGACCAGTGTTTTCAGTTCTTCCATGTAGATGATTCTAGGATTCTCATCTAGTATGGTATAATATTCTGTATCCCCCAAGATCCTTTCAGCTTCTCTGATGTAGTCAACTCTATCCATGATTACAATTTCTTCCCCCTTATCTGCTGACCTGATGACCAAGAATGGATTGTTCTGTAGTTCCCTAATTGCCCGTTCCTCTTCTCTCGTGAGGCTACGCTTTTTCTAGTGTTCTCAAGCTTCCTAAAATCTTCCAAGATTTGGGTATAGAAACTCTCAACATACGGCCCCCGATGTGTAGTGGGGTAAAAAGCTGATTTACTTTTGAGGTGTGTATGTATATATCATTCCAAGTTTAATTATGTTTCATCGATATAATATCCCTCTGTTTGGAGTAAGGTTTTCATCTTTATTGTTTGAAAGATTCTGTAATTTCTTACAAGTGAAGTATCTTTTCAACGTTAATTTTCTCGTGAAATAATTTAAGTCTATGAATAATTCGAAAAGATTGGCTGTTTTTGAGGGGCAAAAAGAAAGGCCCCTACCTAACACAGATTCTTCTGCATGACTAAGTTTATGTGTTGACAGGTTGAAGATAGATTTCATTCCTTCTTTGTCAGTTTTACTCTCCTTGGCAGTCTCGATTGATCTAATTCCGGGTTGTTTTTTTTCTTCTTGCCCCCTCTGCAGCTCCTCTTCCTTTTTCTGAACCTCCCATAGGTACCATATCCAGGTTTATTGGGGACGTTTTGGACATTTGTGCCTTGTGCAATATTGAGTTCCGAATTTGGGGTCTCAGTGTTGGTGTTCCCCCTAGAATAGTGGGAAGCTCTAAAAAAAACAGCTAGAAGAGGTGCATCCTGTTGTGTTGTATTCTGATCCACTGCTTTGTTCCTGTGTAGGTAAAAATAATTCTGTAATATGTTTGTTCCTTGGTCCCCTGGTTCCTGGATTCTGTTGTACTTATGTAGTACATTCGGAAAGTAGGGGAGGAATACACATCAGATTTTTGCTGTTGTTGATAGAGGTTTGTGTTTGGTGTTGATCAGGTCCTTGTGTCTTGATCCTTTTGGTCCCACTTGTGGAGGGATAGTGTTTCTCCGGTGATTCATCCCGACTGCTATATAGACTTAGGTCAAGTAGTTCCTCCAAGGATGCTGATCCACGTTCATCAACAGACTTGGTCAGTGGGGTACTGAACACCTCATTTTCTTCTGATATTCTCCGTCTCTTGGCCGGTGTACCTTGGTTGTTCATCAGTCTATGATTTATCTGACCTTTGGGAGAAGATGAGGCTCTGTCCTCTTCCCTCAGTCTAGTCATGAAACTAGACTGTTGGTCGCGAAACGCATTGTCCAGTGCTAAATAAAATATTAATTTATATATCTGTCTGAGTCTTCATTGCATTAAAAAGATGGCTGCCCCCCTGAAATGACAAACATTTGCCTTTTTTTTTTTTTTAAACAGGATGTTTAAGAAATTATATGACCTACTTATTTTAATTAACATAACTAATGCAACTTAATGGCAGTATGTTTGTTTAGGCTGAAGTTCCCCTTTAAATCATGTATCCATCTGGTCTCTTTATGTAACATATGTGTAGTGATGTCACCTCCATGTGGGGATGGATAAATCTTTTCCAAACCACAGACTTTCCAGGCAGAGGCTTGGCCACCATGTTTCTGTTAAGCATTTAATGCTTGCCTCCTCATGGCCTCTATGTGCCAATCTTATCATAGAGAAATGTTTCTGTATACATTTCCTTAACTCAGTTTTGGCGTGTATTGAATGAGCCATCTTATATAATAAAACCCCTGTGTCTCTGCATCCTGTCCCTGTGTGTGTGTGTCCCTGCTTCCAGACTTGACAGTTTTCTGTCTGTGAACCTCATTGCATTGTTGGAAATAACAGCTTTTTCCAACTGCCAAGCAAGCAACCTCTCCCTGTGTGCATATACTGCAGACAGTGGTGGGGGATGGAGGAGAGGGAAGCATCTGTGCTCGTGTTGTGGGGGGAAGCGCCCATGGCCTAGCGTCCATTTTTTAATGGGCGGGCTTTTTTTACTAGTAGTGTAATAAACAATTAACTGCTGTTCATTTCTAGATTAACTAGTTTGTATCTCACCAGTTTCATCCAATGATAGTTTAAAATTCAAAAATTCCACCTCCTTTGATGCTGGTGAAAATTTACAGTGAATATTTAGAGGGTTATTTTTTCAATATCTCAATACATTCCAGTAGGATATTAAGATGACCTGTCCAGAAAAGGAGCACATCATCTAAATATCTGTACCAGTTATCAATAAAAGGGTGATATTGTTCAAAAGGAGAACCCCATAAATACTCCCTCTCCCACCACCCAAGGAACAAGTTAGCTTTGGAGGGTGCACAGCGCGCCCCCATAGCCACCCCACTACTCTGTAGGTAAAACTTATCCTCAATTGTGAAGTACTTATGACTGAATATATATGAGAGTAATTCCAAAAGGAAGTTGTTGAATGGCCTTCTTTCCCCTGACTCTGTGTTTAAAAAATATTCTCGAGCTTGAAGTGCCTCATTGTGTCCAATATTTGAATAAAGGAATGTAACATACATCATAACAACATATGTATCTGTAAAAATAAATGCAGATTTTGTTGTTAAGTTATCACGCTCAAAAAAATCTTTCACATAGGAATTCAACGCGATTACACATTTTTTGTAAAAAATGGTCTAGGAAGGAGCAGCTTTTTTTTCGTTAGGCTGCCTATGCCAGCCACAATGAGCCATCCAGGAACAGTGTCAGACTGGGAGGTGGAAAACTGAGGAAATCCACCTGTTGGTCAAGCAGCAGAAACCATGTGTTATCACTCCCAATAGAAACTAGAAACAAGTCTTCACTGCGAGCAGCAACACCTGATTACTGCTGCTTGGCCAACAAGTGGATTTCTTCAGCTTTTCCAGCTCCCAGTGCAAAGCTGTCCAGGAGGATTCAAGGTATCCTTGTGAACCTGGGATAATATATAGAAAGTAGGGATTATTGGCAACTGAACCTGAAGGTATTGTTGTTTGATTTTGCTAATCAAACATGACTCAAAGGTTTTTGTTATTAAGTCATCCAAAAGAGCTTAGTACACAGTAGTGGGATCTGTCCTTAAAGGACAACTGAAGTGAGAGGGATATGGAGGCTGCCATATTTATTTCCATCTAAGCAATGCCAGTTACCAGGCCCTCCTGCTGATTCTCTGCCTCTAATACTATTAGCCATAGCCCCTGAACAAGCATGCAGCAGATCAGGTGTTTCTGACATTAATGTCAGATCTGACAAGACTAGCTGCATGCTTGTTTCTGGTGTTATTCAGACACTACTGCAGAGAAATAGACCAGCAGGGCTTCCAGGCAACTGGTATTGATTAAAAGGAAATAAATACAGCAGCCTCCGTATACCTCTTACTTCAGTTCCTCTTTAAACGTTTAAAATATCTGCTATCACCCAATTGTCTATACACCTCTCATGTATATTTTTTAGTTGAAAGTACCACTATATTTCCCCCCTTATCTGCCTCCATAAAGAGACTCTGAAGCAAATAAAACTTGCTATTTTCACCTCAAAGTTCACTTCAGTGGTCTCAGTAGAGATAAACCACTGCATCGCTGAGCCAAAACTAGGGCTTTATACCCCCAAATCCTTGGGCAAAATCCCACGACTGGATTTTGCTGCCCAGGGAAGCAGAGCTTTGAGCTGCAGCTCTGCCTCTACTGACGTTAATCACCATGTGGATCTCCGCCTGCCCCGCCCCTTTCTGTGAAGTAAGACTGAGAGGGGTGTGGAGAGGCGGAGATCAGTGGCAATTGACATCAGTATAGGCAGAGCTACAGCAGAAAGCTCTGTCTCTTTCAGGAAGCGCTGCCTGGATTGCCCCTGGGGATTTGGGGGGTCTAAAGCCCTCGTTTCAGCTCGAAGAATGCGGCGGTTTAACTCTACTGAGAGTACTGAAGCGATCTACGAGGTAAGAATAGCAATTTTTGTTTGCTTCAGTCTCTCTTTAATAACTATATCTTTTTGTCTATAAAAATTGGCAAGAGCTATTTTTTTCCTCCTTAGTAAGATTATTATGTCTGATGTAGTTAGTATACAACTTTTTTTTATATCTTTACTAATCAACTCAAAAAATGCTGTATTTTAATAGCTGGTACCATAGAAAGATGAGGCATATATGTAGAGGGGCCTAAAGGAAGTGCCTATGGATGATGCCCTACCTTCATTATTATTTCATAGTTACATGAGATCCTGAAACACCTGTTGATCAGTTGCATCCGCCAGTTCAATTTCAATACTTGTTTGTTCATCCATATGTTGGTTATAATAGATTCTTTTTTATGATTAGTTCCTACATAAGAGGTAGATATCTTTAATAACCTCAAATTGATCAGGTGGGTTAGTGGGAGAGAAAGAAAGTCCCTTTTAAACCATGGACAATTCAGCTTTCGATGAAGCAAGGTCAGATAAATTGTGAAGATTTATTACCTCTACTTGTCTGCTGTTGTCCTCTTCTTGGGTGGCTTCTTCTTGTAGATTCCTGTTTGCAGCTATAGTCTTATTTCTGCAGCCGCCCCTTCTGGTTCGGGGTCTGATTCTAAAATATAACTTTCCGATTGTGAAGATTGGGAGTAGCTACAAAGGAAAAGTAGAAAACACTGCACCACTAGGATAAGTTCAAACATTTTTTATCTTTATTTAATAACAAAAAGTCTAGGATAACAATAAAAACAGTTGAAAACCAAATAACGTCTGGCCATAGCAGAAAATACAGTGCATAATGGTTGCACCTGGTAAATAGTAATAGACTTTCCAAAAACAATGGAGATAAGTAGGTGCAATATATAATAGAGTGTACCATATGCAGGGGTGTAACTAGACTTAATATGGCACCACTGCAAAAATGATAGCACGGGGACCCCTTGGTCCCCGAACCCCATGCGGGTCACAATCAGGAGCCGGCAAATGGCAGCAGAGAGTGTTCTGGTGTGAAGCAGCGTTTGGAAGCAGGAAAAAATTACACATGGTTTCTGTGAGTGAACAAGGAGGTTTTTTTTTCTAACTGGCTGCACTTGTGGTTTGGGAGAGAGATTAGGAGGGGCCCCCAAAGGCTCTTGGCCCCCATGCAATGGCAGGGGTCGCAGGGGTGATTGTTACGCCCATGACCAATAAAGGTACTTATAACTTTTCATGAATACTGAATGATCTTGCAAATACACAAGAAGTAACGCTGGGAAACTTGTGTAACAACAGAGCCACCTAGTGGTCTACTATATAATATCATGTAATATGATAGAACAGCACAGAAGCACAATAGGTATAAAAACATATATGTATATACAATTAGCTATGCAGACAAATAAAAATACACTTAGAGGCCATTAATGCAAGAAAAGAGGCTGTCTGCAAGATAAAAATCCATCTTTGTACCCCACAAGACCTTGTATATCCATATATACAGCCTGAAGAAACTTCAAGGCTAGTAAGGTGCTAGCTGCAAGGGATAAAAGTAAAAGAAACAACAAGCAAGTATACACATAATTCAATATAGGATTTGTCAATCACTCACAGAGGGAGGTGAAAGACCGTCCAAAGGGAACCACAGTCCAGATATACATATACACACATTAACCCACAAATGGGTGAGAAGATAGCCTGTTGTAAAATCCCCATGAAACAAAATCAAGGGACCCATAGAAAGCATTATAAGATCAAAAAGCAAAATGGGGATAGGGGTATTAATCAGAGGGTCTACTCACAAAACACCTCTTTAAGAAGGGCAAATACCGAGAATAGAACAGCAAGGAGAGTCCAAGAGAAAATATACATTCATGGTGACTATAGCCACATGCAGGGACTAAAGTGGAACAAAGATGAATATGAAATAGGAGATGATGAAATGTATTACACAGCACTACACACCAGGGTTGTAAACCTCCATTCACCTTGGAAGAAGACCATCCCAATACAGATGCGAGAAAAAAAAAAACACAGGAAAACCGGGAGCCCAATATAGTGTAGTATCGTCTGGTTAGGTTAGGTAAATATGTGAGATAATATATATATACTCACAAGTGTGGGTTGCACATCAAGCAACCACTGTTAAGCGCATGTGAGGAAGTACCGTCCTCACTCGGCCTTTCCCTTAGGGTAGATGTCACGGTCGCAACTCCAAAATAAAAAAACAGTCTTTTGACTCAATAGAGGTACAAGACTAAGCGGACTCCTCTTCGGGAGCCCGCTATGAATGCTAGATAGAGGTTGGAGGCGCCCAAGGTATAGTTAATATCACTATATTTAGGTAAGAATTTCTTACCTTTTTTCAATCAGATTTCAAATAATGCACGTTTCTCAAACAGGTAGATAGATTTTAATATGCACATCGGACAACGCGTTTCGCGGAAACAATCCGCTTCATCAGGTCAAATTCAAGTGCCTAAAAATATATACATTTTGACAGAGGCTCAGAATCTTGTATACAGTACCAATCAAATTAAAATTAAAATATGAACTTATCAACTTAAAATGACACATTGTAATATGTATAAAACATTGCAATTAATAATTGCTGTTAAAAAACATCGCTGTTAGAAGACAATGCTCCCATTTAAACTTTAAAATCAAAAAATAATATTCTCGATGGTCCCCTAAAGGGACACTAGCTATACGTGCCACGCACCCTGCCGGACCCCGCACGGGCAAATGCGCACACACCCAATAAATATATGCACACGTGTCCGCCCGGAGCCCCAACAGCCCGCACAACACCCAAACCATGATAAGCACACAGTGAGGGCTCCTCGGCCGTAAAGCAAACTGCCCAAACACACCTGCCTCCGCCAAGGAACCCAAACCGCAATGGATGGAAACAAGGGAAGGCGTTATTTACCTACATAGGTACGTGTGCACACAATAATTCAGCGAAAACACATGTAAAAATAATAATGAGACCTGTAGAGCACATCTACAAGTATGGCCAGAGATGCAAGCTAACTACAAAAAAAGGAAGGGAGATGTAGAGAACAATCAAAGAGAAACAAAAACATGTATATAATGGTAGTAGTCCCATCGTCCCTTACCTTAACAATTAGAACTGTGCCAATGAGCCTGGGCGCCTGTGTCTGGTCGCCGGCGGGGCAGGGGTTTAAATGTATGCCGGCTGTTAGGCTTGCCGCGCGAGCGGCCGGAAGAATGCGGAGACTACTGGATGTGACGTCACTGACGTGCGTATGTCACGTGGCGTCTAATGAAACGCATGAACTTCCGTATATTCACATAGCGGTATCTATAAAATGGAACGCATAAGTGGCCGCAAGAGAGGGATTACAGCGGCCATTTTCCAGGAGCCTCTTTGGTTTCCTGTTTGGGCAAGATAGCGACGGCTCTTACATAAGAGCCTCTTTTATCAGCGGTAGTTACGGCTGTCTTCTGGAGACTTGTGTATATATAATATGAGGGGGAAAACATATATCTAATTGTAATAGGGGGGAATGGTTTGGGCAAAGGTACCTAATTGATTGTATGCAGATGCATATTGATTAAGTGAAAAAATGTATGTCTGTGGGAAGAGGAGAGACTATCTGTGAAAATGAATAGGGGGAGTCTCATGCATTTTCCTTTTACACATATAACCCTGGAAATACATAATGCAAACATAAAATAACATGAAAAAAATTATATATAAAAAACATGTGTATAATGAAAGTCATATGCATTAAACTGTGGGCACATAGAGAGTATTGACTCAATCAAATGAGTATATAGAGATAATTACACATTTCATAAGGTCACAATATTTTCTTATATAGTTCTAAACCAATATGTGAATATAAATTACTGTCGTACATGATATCAAAAATTAAAAATTAAAAGGCAAACTTTTTCAAGACAAAATTCTTTTTTCACATAGTTGTCATATACAGTATAAGTTGTACCAAAAGGACTTGAAAATGGGCGTAGCGTGTCTTAGAGAACTAAAACTAAATCTAGGCCCAATGTTTTATGGGTTCAAAGGAAGCTGTCTAATCTCTTGAACCAAGGGCAGTTTCAAAAAATATGGTGTGATAATGAATTCCACATAATGTGGTGTGATGAAGAGTTCCACAAATGTGGACTTAGATGTGAGATCTGAGTTTAAGAGAGAATATTGATGCCGAGAGGCTAAGGTTCACGGTCTGTGAGGTGGGGGGGGGGGAGAGCGAGGATGGGAATTTGGGGGGAAGGGGTTTTTCTGGGGGGGGGGAGGGTGGGTGGGGGTAAGAAGGGGGGGGGGGCAGCGAGAGGGGGAGGGGGAAGGAAGGGGTGGCAGATGGGGAAAGGTAGGGGAAGAACGGGGGAGGAAAACTGATATGTGGATGGGGGGAGGGGGGGGGGGAAGGGGAAAGTCTGTGGAGGTAGGGACTATGAAATAAATGTAATTACAGATTATGTTCAAGACAAACATTAAGGCCCTCCGGCTGGAGTGTATTGAGCCTAAAGATCCAAAACATTTCCCTATTGCGCAGGGAGCTTTTTCTGTTAGCTGTCTCCTCGGGGATATGTTCTATGGGGCAGATATCTGTACCTGCCTCTTCACAGTTATGATGGTTATTATAGTGTCTCGAGAGACCATGCTTATTAAATCCATTCTTGATGTTTCTTCTGTGCTGGCCCCACCTTGTCCGCAGAGGTTGTGTTGTTCGTCCCACATACTGCAGACCGCAGGGGCAGCTGATTAAATAAATGACATAGTTAGTTGCACACGTCATGTGTGATTTGATTGGAAAAACCTCCCCAGTGTTGTTGGATTTGAATTCGTATTTCGTCTTAGATATAATCATACAACATAAGCATTTCTGTGAGAAGCACTGGTCCACTTCCCCTCTGTCTTTGTTTTTTTCTTTCTCAGTATTTTGCTGCTGTTCTTTTATTGTTTTAACTTTGCTTGGTGCTACCATGCTTTTTATATTCCTTGCCCTTCTGTAAACACATTTCGGTTGGCTGGAAAGTTCTGTTTTCAAAAAGGGATCTTTCAAAAGTATCGGCCAATGTTTTTTCAGGATTTCCCTCACCTGACCTTGTTGACTTGAAAACCGTGTTATAAAGTTTGGTTCCCGATGTTCCTCTTTATCTTTTTTATTTTTTCTTTCTAGCAGTGTGGTCCTTTTAGTGGTTCTTGCTTTATTTTTTGCTTCTCTGATGAGTTTGTTCGGGAAGTGTCTTTCGCTGAACTTCTTTGTAAGTACTTTTGATTGTTCTTCGAATGTATTCACATCTGTGCAGTTTTTCCTTATCCTTAAAAACTGGCCATAGGGAATGTTCTTTTTTCAGGCTACATAGTGGTTGCTTTTATAGTCAATATATGAATTCGAATCCACTGATTTAAAGTGGTTCCTGGATTTAATTACTGTTTTTTCGTTATACAGAACCACATCAAGATATTCGATCTGTTTCTTATTACTATTATTGGTGAATGTTATTCCCCAATCATTATTATTCAAATATGTGGTGAATTCGCAAATCGACTTTTCGTCTCCCCTCCAAATGAAAATGAGATCATCTATGTATCTTTTGTATACCACTATATTTTTTGTGAATGGATTATTGGGACCTAAAAGGAGGTCTTCGAAAAGACCCATTGTTAAATTTGCATAACTGGGTGCGAATCCAGCCCCCATCGCAGTTCCCTTCTTTTGTAGGTAAGTGGTATTATGAAAAGAAAAGTAATTGTGGGTTAAAATGAAATAAATAGCATGTATAATAAAATATTTCTGCTTTGTAGGTACATTAGTGTCGCTGTTCAAAAAATGCCATATTGCACTCAATCCAACTGTGTGTGGTATATTTGAGTATAAGGCCGTAACATCTAAGGTTACCCAGACATAGTCTTCTTGCCAACGTATGTCCTGCAATTCATTCAATAATTGTGTAGAATCCCTCAGATAGGAGGGGAGTTTTTGTACATATGGCTGCAGGTGTATGTCAATCAACTCTAATAGATGTGAAGTCAAAGATTCAATGCCTGCTATTATAGGACGTCCCGGTGGGTTTTTCAATGTTTTATGAATTTTAGCAAGATGGTAAAAGTGTGCCACCGTTGGTTCAGCTATGAGGATGTAGTCGCTCTCCGCTTTCTTGACTATGCCTTCTTCGAGTGCCCATTCCACCAAATCTTCCAATTCTTTTTTGAAGAGAGTCGTTGGATCAGTGTCAAGTACTTCATAGTTGTTACGATCTTCTAGTATCCGCAGACTTTCTTTGATATAGTCCTCTTTATCTAATATAACTATTCCCCCCCCTTTATCTGCTGCTTTTATCACAATCTCCTCGTTATCCTTGAGGTCTTTGATGGCTTTCTTTTCTTTTTTTGTGAGGTTTTGTTTATTGTTTTCAGGTTTGATTTTTCTGAAATCATCTAGAACTTGAGTGAAGAATCCTTCTACAAATGGTCCTCTATATGAGGTTGGGTAGAAGGTAGACTTATTTTTAAGGTCTGTGTGTATGTATTTTTCCGGTTGTAGTTCTTCGTGATCAACAAAGTAAGTCTCGTCGGGGTTTTCCGAATTTAAGACAATCGGAGTCCTATGTTTTTTATCTCTTATATTTATCCCCTGTAGTTTTTTCATGGCGAAATACCTCTTTAGGGTCAATTTCCTTGTGAATGCATTTAAATCTTCAAAAAGTTCATATAGACTCGGGGGTTTTGTCGGACAGAAGGATAATCCTCGTCCCAGAACATCTTCTTCAGCTTGTTGTAATATATACTTAGAAAGATTAAAGATGGATTTAGTTCGGTTCTTCTCTTTTAGTGCCTTTTGGTTTATAGGGACCGTTTTCTGGTTCTTCTTTTTACCACCTCTTTTTCCTCGTTTCCGGGGCTGGGGGCTGGTCTTTTTGTGGCTTTCTCTGTAGCCTTCCCTGGGGAGGAAATGCTCAGCGGGCTCTGCCAGCATGACGGAGTTGCTAGTCTTGGTCTTAGCGGTGGGGTTTTTCCCATTATTGTAGGTAGCTCTAAAAAAGATGACGAAGAAGAGTATGTTCCCCCTGTAGTGTTGGATTCTGAGCTACTAATTGCTTCTTGTGATTGAGCATAAAAATCTGTAATTCTTTTAGTATTTGTTTTTTTGCCCTTGTATTGTTTTTTCAGTTTTGCGGGCACGGGATTTACTATTGATGAAACCTTTATAGCGCTTTTTTCTGTTTTGTGTGACAAGGTGGTACTTGTGGAGGGTTCTTCTTCGCTCTCTTCCAGTTCTTCTATGTCATCAGCGGATTGTTTCCGCGAAACGCGTTGTCCGATGTGCATATTAAAATCTATCTACCTGTTTGAGAAACGTGCATTATTTGAAATCTGATTGAAAAAAGGTAAGAAATTCTTACCTAAATATAGTGATATTAACTATACCTTGGGCGCCTCCAACCTCTATCTAGCATTCATAGCGGGCTCCCGAAGAGGAGTCCGCTTAGTCTTGTACCTCTATTGAGTCAAAAGACTGTTTTTTTATTTTGGAGCTGCGACCGTGACATCTACCCTAAGGGAAAGGCCGAGTGAGGACGGTACTTCCTCACATGCGCTTAACAGTGGTTGCTTGATGTGCAACCCACACTTGTGAGTATATATATATTATCTCACATATTTACCTAACCTAACCAGATGATACTACACTATATTGGGCTCCCGGTTTTCCTGTGTTTTTTTTTTTCTCGCACCTAAGATTGATTCCCGCAACAGGACCGCGATTGGTGGTTCCTGTGACACAGTAAACAACCCCGGTTGAAGACCTTATTCCTCGAGACCTTACGCCTTGAGACCTCCAAGACTCCATCTCTTGAGACCCATAAAAATGTATATGATTGAAGACCGAACACTGCAAAGGTCCAGACTTTTCGACCAATTCAAGCTATGTAACTTTAGGCCATATGAAAAAGAGAATACATCTGAAATACCACGAGTATCTCAACAGGAAGGACAACCGGTCCCTGATTTGGGACCGCTGTTTTTTGCCCTGGAAAAACTATTAAAGACAGAATTTTTTAACATTGCCGATATTAAAATGCAGAATACATACATAGAGGAAAAAATCTCCCCTGGAGGTTTAAGAGTCCCCACTGAATCCCCTTTTCCACAAGACCCAGTGTTTACCAAAGATTGGTATGAATACTTGGAAACCTGTAGTCAAGGTATGATGGAACGCATTACCAAAAAAAGAGAATCCATCATAGGTGAACTCCAACCCCAGATAAACAGTCAGAAATCCATACTATCTGCTTACGCACACACCAATCAATACAAAGCATGTTCCCACATATTGAATAACAAATTGAGTAGATTCGAAGTAGATGTCTCAGAAAGCAAACTGAGTAAACTAAACCGAGACAGGAACCTATACCTTGAAAATAAACAACGTACACACAGACCCAGAAGAGAACCTAGAACAATGCCCAATAGACCTGACCCCAGTCAGGATAGTGGAGATGGAAATCATAATAGAATGGAGATACCAGAAATCCAACCCCCGCCCTCGATACCTTCAAGACCAACACCTTCTCGAAGGACCCATCCCCCACATAAAATGCACAAAGCTACGCCACGGGCAAAAAAGTACAGAATAGATCCGGTAAGCCAAATACCCAGACAAAGCTCCAAGAACCCTGTAGACAGACTTAAAGAACAAAAGAAAGTAGTAAAAACCTCGGTACCAACAGCGACTACCGAAACAACCGGAATAACCCCAACTCCGGAAGCAAAGGAAGAAACAGTGGAGGATGTAGATATATTCAGTACACCACTAAATAGTAACATCAGAAAGGACATTTTGACGATACCAAGAATTCCTCTAGACGATCGGGAACTCCTAGAACTCAGTGTATATGAAACACCTTCAGATGACATAGAAGAACTGGAAGAGAGCGAAGAAGAACCCTCCACAAGTACCACCTTGTCACACAAAACAGAAAAAAGCGCTATAAAGGTTTCATCAATAGTAAATCCCGTGCCCGCAAAACTGAAAAAACAATACAAGGGCAAAAAAACAAATACTAAACGAATTACAGATTTTTATGCTCAATCACAAGAAGCAATTAGTAGCTCAGAATCCAACACTACAGGGGGAACATACTCTTCTTCGTCATCTTTTTTAGAGCTACCTACAATAATGGGAAAAACCCCACCGCTAAGACCAAGACTAGCAACTCCGTCATGCTGGCAGAGCCCGCTGAGCATTTCCTCCCCAGGGAAGGCTACAGGGAAAGCCACAAAAAGACCAGCCCCCAGCCCCGGAAACGAGGAAAAAGAGGTGGTAAAAAGAAGAACCAGAAAACGGTCCCTATAAACCAAAAGGCACTAAAAGAGAAGAACCGAACTAAATCCATCTTTAATCTTTCTAAGTATATATTACAACAAGCTGAAGAAGATGTTCTGGGATGAGGATTATCCTTCTGTCCGACAAAACCCCCGAGTCTATATGAACTTTTTGTAGATTTAAATGCATTCACAAGGAAATTGACCCGAAAGAGGTATTTCGCCATGAAAAAACTACAGGGGATAAATATAAGAGATAAAAAACATAGGACTCTGATTGTCTTAAATTCGGAAAACCCCCACGAGACTTACTTTGTTGATCACGAAGAACTACAACCAGAAAAATACATACACACAGACCTTAAAAATAAGTCTACCTTCTACCCAACCTCATATAGAGGACCATTTGTAGAAGGATTCTTCACTCAAGTTCTAGATGATTTCAGAAAAATCAAACCTGAAAACAATAAACAAAACCTCACAAAAAAAGAAAAGAAAGCCATCAAAGACCTCAAGGATAACGAGGAGATTGTGATAAAAGCAGCAGATAAAGGGGGGGGGGGAATAGTTATATTAGATAAAGAGGACTATATCAAAGAAAGTCTGCGGATACTAGAAGATCGTAACAACTATGAAGTACTTGACACTGATCCAACGACTCTCTTCAAAAAAGAATTGGAAGATTTGGTGGAATGGGCACTCGAAGAAGGCATAGTCAAGAAAGCGGAGAGCGACTACATCCTCATAGCTGAACCAACGGTGGCACACTTTTACCATCTTCCTAAAATTCATAAAACATTGAAAAACCCACCGGGACGTCCTATAATAGCAGGCATTGAATCTTTGACTTCACATCTATCAGAATTGATTGACATACACCTGCAGCCATATGTACAAAAACTCCCCTCCTATCTGAGGGATTCTACACAATTATTGAATGAATTGCAGGACATACGTTGGCAAGAAGACTATGTCTGGGTAACCTTAGATGTTACGGCCTTATACTCAAATATACCACACACAGTTGGATTGAGAGCAATATGGCATTTTTTGAACAGCGACACTAATGTACCTACAAAGCAGAAATATTTTATTATACATGCTATTTATTTCATTTTAACCCACAATTACTTTTCTTTTCATAATACCACTTACCTACAAAAGAAGGGAACTGCGATGGGGGCTGGATTCGCACCCAGTTATGCAAATTTAACAATGGGTCTTTTCGAAGACCTCCTTTTAGGTCCCAATAATCCATTCACAAAAAATATAGTGGTATACAAAAGATACATAGATGATCTCATTTTCATTTGGAGGGGAGACGAAAAGTCGATTTGCGAATTCACCACATATTTGAATAATAATGATTGGGGAATAACATTCACCAATAATAGTAATAAGAAACAGATCGAATATCTTGATGTGGTTCTGTATAACGAAAAAACAGTAATTAAATCCAGGAACCACTTTAAATCAGTGGATTCGAATTCATATATTGACTATAAAAGCAACCACTATGTAGCCTGGAAAAAGAACATTCCCTATGGCCAGTTTTCAAGGATAAGGAAAAACTGCACAGATGTGAATACATTCGAAGAACAATCAAAAGTACTTACAAAGAAGTTCAGCGAAAGACACTTCCCGAACAAACTCATCAGAGAAGCAAAAAATAAAGCAAGAACCACTAAAAGGACCACACTGCTAGAAAGAAAAAATAAAAAAGATAAAGAGGAACATCGGGAACCAAACTTTATAACACGGTTTTCAAGTCAACAAGGTCAGGTGAGGGAAATCCTGAAAAAACATTGGCCGATACTTTTGAAAGATCCCTTTTTGAAAACAGAACTTTCCAGCCAACCGAAATGTGTTTACAGAAGGGCAAGGAATATAAAAAGCATGGTAGCACCAAGCAAAGTTAAAACAATAAAAGAACAGCAGCAAAATACTGAGAAAGAAAAAAACAAAGACAGAGGGGAAGTGGACCAGTGCTTCTCACAGAAATGCTTATGTTGTATGATTATATCTAAGAAGAAATACGAATTCAAATCCAACAACACTGGGGAGGTTTTTCAAATCAAATCACACATGACGTGTGCAACTAACTATGTCATTTATTTAATCAGCTGCCCCTGCGGTCTGCAGTATGTGGGACGAACAACACAACCTCTGCGGACAAGGTGGGGCCAGCACAGAAGAAACATCAAGAATGGATTTAATAAGCATGGTCTCTCGAGACACTATAATAACCATCATAACTGTGAAGAGGCAGGTACAGATATCTGCCCCATAGAACATATCCCCGAGGAGACAGCTAACAGAAAAAGCTCCCTGCGCAATAGGGAAATGTTTTGGATCTTTAGGCTCAATACACTCCAGCCGGAGGGCCTTAATGTTTGTCTTGAACATAATCTGTAATTACATTTATTTCATAGTCCCTACCTCCACAGACTTTCCCCTTTCCCCCCCCCTCCCCCCATCCACATATCAGTTTTCCTCCCCCGTTCTTCCCCTACCTTTCCCCATCTGCCACCCCTTCCTTCCCCCTCCCCCTCTCGCTGCCCCCCCCCCCCTTCTTACCCCCACCCACCCTTCCCTCCCCCCCAGAAAAACCCCTTCCCCCCAAATTCCCATCCTCGCTCCCCCCCCCCCCCCCCACCTCACAGACCGTGAACCTTAGCCTCTCGGCATCAATATTCTCTCTTAAACTCAGATCTCACATCTAAGTCCACATTTGTGGAACTCTTCATCACACCACATTATGTGGAATTCATTATCACACCATATTTTTTGAAACTGCCCTTGGTTCAAGAGATTAGACAGCTTCCTTTGAACCCATAAAACATTGGGCCTAGATTTAGTTTTAGTTCTCTAAGACACGCTACGCCCATTTTCAAGTCCTTTTGGTACAACTTATACTGTATATGACAACTATGTGAAAAAAGAATTTTGTCTTGAAAAAGTTTGCCTTTTAATTTTTAATTTTTGATATCATGTACGACAGTAATTTATATTCACATATTGGTTTAGAACTATATAAGAAAATATTGTGACCTTATGAAATGTGTAATTATCTCTGTATACTCATTTGATTGAGTCAATACTCTCTATGTGCCTTTTTTCATGTTATTTTATGTTTGCATTATGTATTTCCAGGGTTATATGTGTAAAAGGAAAATGCATGAGACTCCCCCTATTCATTTTCACAGATAGTCTCTCCTCTTCCCACAGACATACATTTTTTCACTTAATCAATATGCATCTGCATACAATCAATTAGGTACCTTTGCCCAAACCATTCCCCCCTATTACAATTAGATATATGTTTTCCCCCTTATATTATATATACACAAGTCTCCAGAAGACAGCCGTAACTACCGCTGATAAAAGAGGCTCTTATGTAAGAGCCGTCGCTATCTTGCCCAAACAGGAAACCAAAGAGGCTCCTGGAAAATGGCCGCTGTAATCCCTCTCTTGCGGCCACTTATGCGTTCCATTTTATAGATACCGCTATGTGAATATACGGAAGTTCATGCGTTTCATTAGACGTCACGTGACATACGCACGTCAGTGACGTCACATCCAGTAGTCTCCGCATTCTTCCGGCCGCTCGCGCGGCAAGCCTAACAGCCGGCATACATTTAAACCCCTGCCCCGCCGGCGACCAGACACAGGCGCCCAGGCTCATTGGCACAGTTCTAATTGTTAAGGTAAGGGACGATGGGACTACTACCATTATATACATGTTTTTGTTTCTCTTTGATTGTTCTCTACATCTCCCTTCCTTTTTTTGTAGTTAGCTTGCATCTCTGGCCATACTTGTAGATGTGCTCTACAGGTCTCATTATTATTTTTACATGTGTTTTCGCTGAATTATTGTGTGCACACGTACCTATGTAGGTAAATAACGCCTTCCATTGTTTCCATCCATTGCGGTTTGGGTTCCTTGGCGGAGGCAGGTGTGTTTGGGCAGTTTGCTTTACGGCCGAGGAGCCCTCACTGTGTGCTTATCATGGTTTGGGTGTTGTGCGGGCTGTTGGGGCTCCGGGCGGACACGTGTGCATATATTTATTGGGTGTGTGCGCATTTGCCCGTGCGGGGTCCGGCAGGGTGCGTGGCACGTATAGCTAGTGTCCCTTTAGGGGACCATCGAGAATATTATTTTTTGATTTTAAAGTTTATCTGGGAGCGTTGCCTTCTAATAGCAATGTTTTTTAACAGCAATGTATAGCTAGTGTCCCTTTAGGGGACCATTGAGTATATCACTTTTTGATTTTAAAGTTTAAATGGGAGCATTGTCTTCTAACAGCGATGTTTTTTAACAGCAATTATTAATTGCAATGTTTTATACATATTACAATGTGTCATTTTAAGTTGATAAGTTCATATTTTAATTTTAATTTGATTGGTACTGTATACAAGATTCTGAGCCTCTGTCAAAATGTATATATTTTTAGGCACTTGAATTTGACCTGATGAAGCGGATTGTTTCCGCGAAACGCGTTGTCCGATGACTGTTTATCTGGGGTTGGAGTTCACCTATGATGGATTCTCTTTTTTTGGTAATGCGTTACATCATACCTTGACTACAGGTTTCCAAGTATTCATACCAATCTTTGGTAAACACTGGGTCTTGTGGAAAAGGGGATTCAGTGGGGACTCTTAAACCTCCAGGGGAGATTTTTTCCTCTATGTATGTTTTCTGCATTTTAATATCGGCAATGTTAAAAAATTCTGTCTTTAATAGTTTTTCCAGGGCAAAAAACAGCTTACCGGATCTATTCCGCTGATGAAGCGGATTGTTTCCGCGAAACGCGTTGTCCGATGTGCATATTAAAATCTATCTACCTGTTTGAGAAACGTGCATTATTTGAAATCTGATTGAAAAAAGGTAAGAAATTCTTACCTAAATATAGTGATATTACCTATACCTTGGGCGCCTCCAACCTCTATCCCAATACAGAAGAAGATATTGATAATAAACTCAGTGCAGAAAACCCACAAATGAAAATTCCTCGTTGAGGCCTACTGGATAAAGTGATCCCAGATCGTAGATCCACCGAGTTTCGAGTTTCAGTAGCTGCTGTGTTATATCACCGTCTCTAGGAGATTAAAATATATGTTTAAGTCCACTTACTGTCCAACCTCTTATTGAACCTCCATGTTTTTTAGGGCATGATCTGTTACGGATGTAAGGGTCTTAGCCTCTTCCAAATCTCTTGATGCCATACGGAGTGGGATGTATATGTATACACACATTGCGGCAACCACAGGGGAAGCTTCCTTTTGTAAGTACTTTGTGTCTATTTCTCTGAAAATGGCTCCTACAAAGGAGATCCCTTAAGGTTGGTGCTCTCTTAGCCATTATTGAGGCTTGAGTTGTAATAAATTCAGTCAGAGTTGGGTACGTATATAGGATTGGCCAGTGTTTGGTCAAAATTCCCCCCAGGTCATTCTAATGGTTATTAAACAGGGCACAAAACCTAACCAGGTTGTCCCCTTTCTTAATTTTAGTATAGTGGCTGGATGGTGTGTAGAGTGGCTGGAATGTGTAATGGTTAAGGGCTCTGCCTCTGACATGGGAGACCAAGGTTCTGCCTGTTCAGTAAGCCTGCACCTATTCAGTAGGAGACCTTTGGCAAGTCTCTCTAATACTGCTACTGCCTATAGAGCGCGCCCTAGTGGCTGCTGCTCTGGCGCTTTGAGTCCACCAGGAGAAAAGCGCGATATAAATGTTATTTGTCTTGTCTACAACAATTCATTCCTCTTGGAATGTGTAGCCCCATTATATGCTCGTTGTATAACTCGTTTTGGAAACCCTCTCTGTTTGAATCTTGTCTTTAAATCATTGGCTTGTTTTTGAAACTTACCATCATCTAAGCAATTGCGGCCAAACTTCAAGAATTGGCCAACCAGTGTGAGGAAACGCGGAAAAGCCGCCGTCTCTCATAGTGAGGCGGCTGTTTCCGCGTCCAGCAGGGCGTCACAACGCGGAAAAACCTTAGGCAGAGCGGCGGAATCCGCATTGGGAACTACGGAATCCGCATTGAGAACGGCGGAATCCGCATTGGAGGCGGCCCCCGCAAGCGGTTCACAAGATACATTGCAAGACAGTACTGGTGTGGCTGGGACTGATAGTCCACCAAGGCTCAGAGTGACACGCGCGCGCGCACAGAGGCTGAGTTTAAATAACAGCCAGAAGTGAGTCAGTTGACCAGGCGGGTCAGCTGACATTTTCCACAACTCTCATTGGTCCAGCAATTAGGGAGGTCCTGGAAAGGTCCTTGTGTATATATACTGCTGGCTGTTCACTTGCTCTTTGTCTGGCGTTGCGATCACATATGTGGGAGCACCCAGATCCGTAGTCAGATCCGCAAGTGTGCCGGGACCAGCTGGAGCTGTAATCCTACACTTAGCTAGATTCTGTTGATAGCTAAAGTACTAGTTTGATTGTGATTATCTGTTATGACCTTTGCCTGCCTTGACTACCCTCCTGAACTCTGATCTTGTACCTCGATATTTCTGATACTCTGTTGCCGAACCCCGACTCGTTCCTAGACTCCGCCTCAGCCTCCTGATTCTGTACCTCGATATATCTGATACCCCGTTGCCGAACCCTGCCTGTACTTAGATTCCGCCTTTGTCTTCTGATCCTGTACTGTATCTGTCTGTGTGTGTACGACCTGGCTTGTCCAACCTCGAGAACCGACCTTACTGTTAGAGGCGGTTCCTCACTCTGTTAGCGACCCTTCCTCCTGAGGGTTACTTTCAGACATCCTTCCTACTGTCAGTCTGACTCCTCCCGTCTTGGAGAGCTCAGGTCTGCGGAAGGAATCTGTGCAGTACTCCTTGCTGCACTGAAGCCTAGTCCTCAAAGTGTTACTGTCACACCAAACACTACACTCTACTCAGGTGAACAGAGGTTAGCTAGTATATCGGATTATCGGTGATACTGCAGATCACTTATAATCTGGTATACATCTGTATTCCCAGTGATACTGCAGATCACCGGTAATCAGATCCTCTCTGTGCTTCACCGATCGTTACAGAACGCCAGACCAATAAACAGATGGACGCACGCACTGACCCTCTGACCGTGCTTGCCACTTCGGTGGATACTATCCAGCAAGCACTGGGCCAGCACAAAGCTTTAATTGATGCCCTAACAGGCTCTGTGCAAACCCTTTAGACGTCAGTTGATTCGGTGCGATCCTCTCCTAGTGATGACATACGGATGCCCGTACTAGTGTTGGGCGAACATCTAGATGTTCGGGTTCGGGCCGAACAGGCCGAACATGGCCGCGATGTTCGGGTGTTCGACCCGAACTCCGAACATAATGGAAGTCAATGGGGACCCGAACTTTTGTGGTTTGTAAAGCCTCCTTACATGCTACATACCCCAAATTTACAGGGTATGTGCACCTTGGGAGTGGGTACAAGAGGAAAAAAAAATTTAGCAAAAAGAGCTTATAGTTTTTGAGAAAATCGATTTTAAAGTTTCAAAGGGAAAACTGTCTTTTAAATGCGGGAAATGTCTGTTTTCTTTGCACAGGTAACATGCTTTTTGTCGGCATGCAGTCATAAATGTAATACATATAAGAGGTTCCAGGAAAAGGGACCGGTAATGCTAACCCAGCAGCAGCACACGTGATGGAACAGGAGGAGGGTGGCGCAGGAGGAGAAGGCCACGCTTTGAGACACAACAACCCAGGCCTTGCATGAGGACAAGAAGCGTGCGGATAGCATGCTTTGTACCACCATGCAGTCATAAATGTAATAAAGATAAGTGGTTCAATAAACAGGGACCACGCGGCAACGCTAACCCAGCAGCAGCACACGTGATGGAACAGGAGGAGGCGCAGGAGGAGAAGGCCACGCTTTGTGAGACACAACAACCCAGGCCTTGCATGAGGACAAAAAGCGTGCGGATAGCATGCTTTGTACCGCCATGTAGTCATAAATGTAATAAAGATAAGAGGTTCCATAAACAGGGACCGGCAACGGTAACCCAGCAGCAGCAGCAGCAGCACACGTGATGGAACAGAAGGAGGCGCAGGAGGAGAAGGCCACGCTTTGTGAGACACAACAACCCAGGCCTTGCATGAGGACAAAAAGCGTGCGGATAGCATGCTTTGTACCGCCATGTAGTCATAAATGTAATAAAGATAAGAGGTTCCATAAACAGGGACCGGCAACGGTAACCCAGCAGCAGCAGCAGCACACGTGATGGAACAGGAGGAGGCGCAGGAGGAGAAGGCCACGCTTTGTGAGACACAACAACCCAGGCCTTGCATGAGGACAAAAAGCGTGCGGATATAGCAGCAATGCTTTTTGCCGCCATGCAGTCATAAATGTAATACAGATGAGAGGTTCAATAAACAGGGACCGGAAACGCTAAACCATCCCAGATGTTCATCGGTCATGTTACTTGGTTGGGGTCCAGGAGTGTTGCGTAGTCGTTTCCAATCCAGGATTGATTCATTTTAATTTGAGTCAGACGGTCTGCATTTTCTGTGGAGAGGCGGATACGCCGATCTGTGATGATGCCTCCGGCAGCACTGAAACAGCGTTCCGACATAACGCTGGCTGCCGGGCAAGCCAGCACCTCTATTGCGTACATTGCCAGTTCGTGCCAGGTGTCTAGCTTCATGCCCGGTTTCAGGTCCAGCGGTGCCAGCCACAAATCCGTCTGTTCCTTTATTCCCCTCCAAATTTCCTCCCCTGTGTGCTGCTTATCCCCAAGGCAGATCAGCTTCAGCAACGCTTGCTGACGCATGCCAACAGCTGTGCTGCACTGCTTCCACGATCCTACTGCTGCTGGTGCTGGGTTAGCATTTCCGGATGAGGTACAGCTTTGAGATGCGTTGGAGGAGAAGGAGTCAGAGAGGTAGGTGCTGCTGTTGTTATCCAGCTGTTTGCGGCGTGGGCAACACCCGCGCCGTAGCAGGTGAGGAATCGCTGCCAGGCTCCACAAGGTTCACCCAGTGCGCGGTAAGGGAGATGTATCGACCCTGGCCGAACGCACTCGTCCAGGTGTCAGTGGTGAGGTGAACCTTGCAGGCAACGGCATTCTTCAAGCTTCGGGTTATTTAGCTGACCACGTGCTCATGCAACTCAGGCACTGCAGAGCGCGCAAAGTGGTAGCGGCTGGGAACCACGTAACGTGGGATGGCCACTGACATCATGCCCTTGAAGCTGTTTGTCTCCACCACTCGATATGGCAGCATTTCGCAGGCCAGAAGCTTGGCTATGCTGGCTGGCTGTTACTGCCACGGCCCGGGGGTCATTTGCTGGCAATTTCCTCTTGTGCTCAAACATCTCAGAGACAGACAACTCAACCGTAGCGCTGCACACCGAAGGGCTGTTGGTTGTTGTGTTTGATGAACACTGGGAGACCTCAAGAGCACTAGTCCGGAAAGTGACAGTGTCAGCATCGTCTGATGTTTGTGAATGTTGTGAACCACGCAATGGCTGGGCTACTGCTGCTGCTGAGGCGGGTCTGGTGGTGAGTCTGGTGAACCCAAGGGAGGCAGTGTTGCTGGTGGTACCCTGTCCTGCCGCGTTTGCCCACAGAGTGGGATGTTTGGATAGAATGTGGCGGCTCATGCTGGTGGTGGAGAGGTTGTTAATACTTTTCCCCCTGCTCAGGCGGGTCTTGCACACCTTGCAAATCGCCATGGTAACATCCTCAGTGCAGTCTTCAAAGAAAGCCCAGACTTTAACTGGCTGAGGACTCGGACCTCGTGCGTGATGTGCTGGTGCTGCTTAACCCACTGCTGGACGCTTGAGAGGTCATCCAAGTAATTATCTGGTCCTGTTCTTTTGGATCTGTGAGGGTTGTTGTCCTGGACAACATGGGCAGTATTGAGTGGGTTTTCTTGGGTGCTCCCCTGTGGCCTGTACGTGAACCGTCAGGGGAAACACCTCTTCCCTTGCCCCTCCCTCTTTCACCGGATTTCTTCCTCATTTCACTTATCCTTAAAGTACACGCTGACTGGCAGCAGTACAGTGGCAGTACAGAAATGCTATACAGTGGTGGGTGAGCGGTGTACCACTATTGTCAGCAGTGACACAGAGCACAATGCTATACAGTGGCGGGTGAGCGGTGTACTACTGTTCCCAGCAGACACAGAGTGGAAGTAAACACAATGCTATATAGTGTGGCTGAGCCGTGTACACAGAGTGGCATTAAACACAATGCTATATAGTCTGCTATATAGTCACCCCGAACAGGGTGATGTTCTGCAGAACCCGAACAGTGGCAAACACTGTTCGCCCAACACTACTGGGAGGGAACGCAGATTTTAGTACCTAAACACACGATACAACATGTTTTCCGGGGTCGGACTCTGAGGCACATACAGATGGTCCCGATCATCATCCTCATCATACAACTCTTCTCCTGAGTCTGACCCACCCACCACCTCTGCCACCCCAACATCCCCAGACACAGACCCCTCATCGTCCTCAACATTAACTTGGGATGCTGGCCTGAGCCAGACCTCCTCCTCCACATCAGGCCCCATCATCTCCTCAATGGCAGCCCTCATTAATCGCTCTGGCGACGGACTGATGGACACAATGTTCTCCTCCGGGGAGGGCTGCTGCTGACCACTGGCTGCTGGGGTGGATGTTATAGCTTGCGTGGGGCGTTGGCTGTTGCTGTTGTTGGGAGTGCTGCTCACAGCGGAGGTCTCTGGGGAACTCATGTTGAGCTCATATAGTGGTTGACGGTGAGTGGAGTATTACTGATCCCAGCAATATACACACTGACTGGCAGAGTACGCAATGCTATATAGTGTGGCTGAGCGGTGTACACAGAGTGTCAGTAAACAATGGTATATAGTCTGGCTGAGCGGTGTACACAGAGTGTCAGTAAACAATGGTATATAGTCTGGCTGAGCGGTGTACACAGAGTGGCAGTAAACACAATGCTATATACTCTGGCTGAGCGAGCGGTGTACTACTGTTCCCAGCAGACACAGAACAGTAAACAGAATGCTATATAGTGTGGCTGAGCGAGCGGTGTACCACTATTCCCAGCAGACACAGAACAGTAAACAGAATGCTATATAGTGTGGCTGAGCGAGCGGTGTACCACTATTCCCAGCAGACACAGAACAGTAAACAGAATGCTATATAGTGTGGCTGAGCGAGCGGTGTACCACTATTCCCAGCAGACACAGAACAGTGAACAGAATGCTATATAGTGTGGCTGAGCGAGCGGTGTACCACTATTCCCAGCAGACACAGAACAGTGAACAGAATGCTATATAGTGTGGCTGAGCGAGCGGTGTACCACTATTCCCAGCAGACACAGAACAGTGAACAGAATGCTATATAGTGTGGATGAGCGAGCGGTGTACCACTATTCCCAGCAGACACAGAACAGTAAACAGAATGCTATATAGTGTGGCTGAGCGAGCGGTGTACCACTATTCCCAGCAGACACAGAACAGTGAACAGAATGCTATATAGTGTGGCTGAGCGAGCGGTGTACCACTATTCCCAGCAGACACAGAACAGTGAACAGAATGCCATATAGTGTGGCTGAGCGAGCGGTGTACCACTATTCCCAGCAGACACAGAACAGTAAACAGAATGCTATATAGTGTGGCTGAGCGAGCGGTGTACCACTATTCCCAGCAGACACAGAACAGTAAACAGAATGCTATATAGTGTGGCTGAGCGAGCGGTGTACCACTATTCCAAGCAGACACAGAACAGTGAACAGAATGCTATATAGTGTGGCTGAGCGAGCGGTGTACCACTATTCCCAGCAGACACAGAGTGGCAGTAAACAGAATGCTATATAGTGTGGCTGAGCGAGGTACACAGAGTGGCAGTAGACAGAATGCTATATAGTGTGGCTGAGCAAGCGGTGTACTACTATTCCCAGCAGACACAGAGTGGCAGTAAACAGAATGCTATATAGTGTGGCTGAGCGAGGTACACAGAGTGGCAGTAAACAGAATGCTATATAGTGTGGCTGAGCAAGCGGTGTACTACTGTTCCCAGCAGTGACACAATGACAGGGGGGACCCTGGCTAGCGTGGCTGGAGCGCGAACTACCCTGCCTGCCTACCCAAAGCTAAACCCACAGACAAATGGCGGAGATATGACGTGGTTCGGGTATTTATTTACCCGAACCACGTGACAGTTCGGCCAATCAGAGCGCGTTCGGGTCCGAACCACGTGACCCGTTCGGCCAATCACAGCGCTAGCCGAACGTTCGGGGAACGTTCGGCCATGCGCTCTTAGTTCGGCCATATGGCCGAACGGTTTGGCCGAGCACCGTCAGGTGTTCGGCCGAACTCGAACATCACCCGAACAGGGTGATGTTCTGCAGAACCCGAACAGTGGCGAACACTGTTCGCCCAACACTAGCCCGTACCAGATACATTTTCCGGCCACAAGTCTGACTTCCGGAATTTTAAGAGTAGAGTGTTGTCATACTTCGAGTTGAGACCCCGATCCTCGGGGACTGAGACCCAACGGGTCATTTTTATTAAAACATTGTTAACCGGTGACTCCCAGACCTGGGCATACAATATGCCTCCCACTGATACAGCTCTGACCTCGGTAGAGGAATTTTTTAAGGCCATGGCAGTCATATACGACGACCCTGACCTTGCGGCAACCTCTGAGCGGAAGCTCAAACTTTTGCGACAAGGCAGAGGCTCAGTCGAGGATTACGCGGCAGAATTTCGCAGATGGTCAGTCACCGCCAGATTTGACAATTTTGCCCTGATGGATTACTTCTTGTCTGGGTTGTCGGAGGAGGTCTCCGATCTAATGTTAACTTTGCCAGAGCCCAGGACAGTCGATGAGGCCATCACATCGGCCATTCGAGTCGACCGTCGATTACGCCATCAGAGGCAGATTCGGGGCAGTCACCGTGTCAGGGTGACATCCTATGCGGCACCCTCCGCTGCACCCTTAGTAACGCCATCTCCGTCTGTCTCATCCCCTCCGGCCTTGCCTCCACCCGAACCTATGCAGATTGGTCGATCGAAATTGACCCAGGTGGAGCGAAGGCGAAGAATGATGGAACAACTGTGCCTATACTGTGCAGAAGCAGGGCATAGGGTGCGAAACTGCCCGAACAAGTCCGGAAACGAGTTTGCCTAGGAGTAGTGGGGGGTGACACCCTAGGCACACCATTTTCACCCCTTAAAGAAAAGAAATTGCTTCTCCCCTGTACAATTACATGGGAGAATAAATCTGTGGCCACTGAGGTTTTTATTGATTCGGGCTCGGCGGCCAATTTTATGAACTTTGAGTTTGCTCAGGAGTTGGGTATTCCTCTCACCCCTGTGAGACCCCCCATTCAGGTCACGGCAGTAGACGATTCCCCTCTGCAACGGAATCGTGCTCTGTCACAGACTCCGGAGGTGAAGGTCACCATAGGGGTACTGCATAAGGAACAATTATCATTTTTTGTATTGCATATGTCTACCTCCACTATTATCCTAGGCATGCCGTGGTTGCAACTCCACTCACCTCAAATAGACTGGGCCACGGGTCAGTTAACCACTTGGTCACCTCGTTGTTTTCAGCGGTGTTTGGGGAAGTTGACCTTAGGGCAAACCAGAATTCAGGTGGGAGGGGTACCAGACCAGTACTCTGAATTTTCCGACGTGTTCTGTCCCAAGGCAGCAGACAAACTGCCCCCACATCGCCCTTTCGATTGTCCCATTGATCTCCGTTCAGGTTGTGTACCCCCCCGGGGTCATTTGTACAATCTGTCAGGGCCCGAAAAATTGGCCATGCAGGAGTACATCCGTGAAAATTTGGCCAAGGGTTTCATTCGCCCGTCCCGGTCACCTGCTGGAGCAGGTTTCTTTTTTGTTAAAAAGAAAGACGGAGGCCTGCGACCCTGCATCGACTATCGCAGTCTTAACAAGATTACTGTAAAAAAATCGCTATCCGCTGCCACTGATAGACGAGTTGTTCACACAGATTACAGACGGTAAGATCTTTTCTAAGCTAGATTTGCGGGGCGCGTACAATCTGATACGCATAAGAAAGGGCGATGAGTGGAAAACGGCCTTTAATACACCAGACGGGCATTATGAGTACCTGGTGATGCCCTTCGGGCTATGTAATGCTCCGGCCGTTTTCCAGGAACTCATTAACGAGGTATTCAGGGAGGTGTTGGGGAGATTTGTTCTAGTTTATCTAGATGATATCCTTATCTTCTCCAACAACCTCTCTGAACATAGAAATCATGTGAGGTTTGTTTTGAATCAGTTAAGGCAGAACTCTTTATACGCAAAGCTTGAAAAGTGCATCTTTGAAGTAACATCTGTCGCTTTCTTGGGGTACATAATTTCCACCACGGGCATGTCTATGGATCCTGCCAAGGTCTCCGCTGTTCTGGAGTGGCCACAGCCGGTTGGGTTGAAATCCCTTCAGCGCTTTCTTGGCTTCGCCAACTATTATAGAAGGTTTATAAAGGGGTACTCCACGGTCATTTCTCCCCTTACCAGTCTCACTAAGAAGGGGGCAGATACCACTCACTGGTCTCCTGAGGCTTTACATGCTTTTGCCACCCTGAAGGGCCTATTCTGTTCAGCACCCATCCTCAGACATGTGGATACGTCTTTCCCGTTCATTGTGGAGGTGGATGCCTCGGAGGTTGGGGTGGGGGCTGTGCTGTCTCAGCGGTCAGGCTTGCAGGGTAGAATGCACCCGTGTGCTTATTTCTCTCGCAGGTTCTCCCCTGCAGAGAGGAATTACGATATTGGCAACAGGGAGCTCCTGACCATTAAATTGGCTTTCGAGGAATGGCGACATTGGTTAGAGGGAGCTGAGCATACCATCACGGTTTACACCGATCACAAAAACTTAGAGTACATCGAGGGGGCTAAGAGGTTGAGCCCTCGTCAGGCTCGATGGTCGTTATTCTTCTCCAGGTTCAGTTTCATTATTACGTACACCCCGGGGAGCAAGAATGTTAACGCGGATGCTTTATCCAGATGTTTTGAGTCAGAGACAGCACAGCCCTCCGTTCCAGAGACCATTATTCCCCAGAGGTTGATACTGGCAGCCACTGGAACTTGGGAGGATTGGAGGGAGATGTTGGCTCCCTTTCAGCAGGACATCCTGGAAGGGAAGCCCGCAGGGGTCCTGTTTGTTCCTCTGCCATTTCGCCTCCAGGTTCTTGAGATGTTCCATGCGCATAAGAATGCAGGGCATCCTGGGGCATCTAGAACACAGGATCTGGTAGCCAGATGCGCCTGGTGGCCTTCCTTGACAGCGGATTGCAAGGAATACGTGAAGGAGTGTGTGATATGTGCCAAGAGTAAACCCTCCCGGCTGGCACCTGTCGGTACTTTGCAGCCTTTGCCCACCCCGAGTGAGCCGTGGACCCACCTGTCCATGGATTTTGTGGGTGAGCTTCCCAGATCTGAAGGCATGGCGGTCATTTGGGTGATAGTCGACCGCTTTAGCAAAATGGCCCATTTTGTGCCTTTGAAAGGACTCCCCTCGGCTCAGGAATTGGCCGAGTTGTTTATCACTCATGTCTTCCGATTACACGGCATTCCCGAAGACATAGTTTCAGACAGGGGAGTCCAATTTGTCTCATGATTTTGGAAAGCTTTTTGCCAGCTCATGGGCATAAAGCTGTCTTTCTCATCTGGCTATCACCCACAGACCAATGGCCAGACTGAGAGGATAAATCAGTCTTTAGAGCAGTTTTTAAGGTGTTATGTGGCAGAGGCGCAGGACGATTGGGTCAGATTCCTGCCCTTCGCAGAATTTGCCCAAAATAATTTAAAAAACTCGTCCTCCGGATTCTCTCCTTTTCAGGTAGTGACGGGGAGATCAACCAAATTTTCCCCATTACCAATAGCCTCCACTCCGTTCCCAGTCCTGGAGGCCTGGCAAAGGTAATTTAAGTACCTTTGGGGGACGGTAAGAAGTAACCTGGAGAAGGCCTTTCTGAGTCAGAAGGGTCAAGCTGACAAGAGACGGTCGTTGGAGTGGAAGTTCCGACCAGGAGACTTGGTCTGGGTGTCCACACGTCACTTGACCCTAAGACAACCTTCTAATAAGCTTGGTCCCAGGTTTGTGGGTCCATTCCCGGTTGCCAAGAAAATCAACGATGTTACTTATACCGTCGATCTTCCCACTAGCATGCGGGGGGTAAGGTCCTTCCACGTATCCCTTCTTAAACCAGCAGTCCAGGTGGGTCCCACTCCTCCTCCTCCTGTCTTGGTAGATGCCCAACCCGAGTATGAGGTGGAAAATATTCTAGATTCATGCTCTGTACAGAACTCGGTACAATATCTCGTACACTGGAAAGAGTACGGCATTGAGGAGAGGCAATGGGTACCGAGGACGCGCATGCATGCAGACGAATTAAGGAGAGAATTTCATGCCTTACATCCCGAGAAACCTGGTGGGAGTTGTCCGGAGTCCACTCCTCGGGGGGGGGGGGTACTGTGAGGAAATGCGGAAAAGCCGCCGTCTCTCATAGTGAGGCGGCTGTTTCCGCGTCCAGCAGGGTGTCACAACGCGGAAAAACCGCCGCATGCCGCTTAGGCAGAGCGGCGGAATCCGCATCGGGAACGGCGGAATCCGCATTGAGTACGGCGGAATCCGCATTGGAGGCGGCCCCCGCAAGCGGTTCACAAGATACATTGCAAGACAGTACTGGTGTGGCTGGGACTGATAGTCCACCAAGGCTCAGAGTGACACGCGCGCGCGCACAGAGGCTGAGTTTAAATAACAGCCAGAAGTGAGTCAGCTGACCAGGCGGGTCAGCTGACATTTTCCACAACTCTCATTGGTCCAGCTATTAGGGAGGTCCTGGAAAGGTCCTTGTGTATATATACTGCTGGCTGTTCACTTGCTCTTTGTCTGGCGTTGCGATCACATATGTGGGAGCACCCAGATCCGTAGTCAGCTCCGCAAGTGTGCCGGGACCAGCTGGAGCTGTAATCCTACACTTAGCTAGATTCTGTTGATAGCTAAAGTACTAGTTTGATTGTGATTATCTGTTATGACCTTTGCCTGCCTTGACTACCCTCCTGAACTCTGATCTTGTACCTCGATATTTCTGATACTCTGTTGCCAAACCCCGGCTCGTTCCTAGACTCCGCCTCAGCCTCCTGATTCTGTACCTCGATATATCTGATACCCCGTTGCCTAACCCTGCCTGTACTTAGACTCTGCCTTTGTCTTCTGATCCTGTACTGTATCTGTCTGTGTGTGTACGACCTGGCTTGTCCGACCTCGAGAACCGACCTTATTGTTAGAGGCGGTTCCTCACTCTGTTAGCGACCCTTCCTCCTGAGGGTTACTTTCAGACATCCTTCCTACTGTCAGTCTGACTCCTCCCGTCTTGGAGAGCTCAGGTCTGCGGAAGGAATCTGTGCAGTACTCCTTGCTGCACTGAGGCCTAGTCCTCAAAGTGTTACTGTCACACCAAACACTACACTCTACTCAGGTGAACAGAGGTTAGCTAGTATATCGGATTATCGGTGATACTGCAGATCACTTATAATCTGGTGTACATCTGTATTCCCAGTGATACTGCAGATCACCGGTAATCAGATCCTCTCTGTGCTTCACCGATCGTTACAACCAGTATGTTGTCCCGTAGTTGTTTACTATGGAAAGACTCGTAATGGAGCAAACTGCTGACTGCAGTGGTTTTTCTAAAACAGTGTGCTGTCAATTTGTCCCTTCTCTGTAAATGAGAGATGTAAGTCAAGAAAATAAATTCACAGAGGTGCTTGAGATAGCTGTGGTCAAGACAATATTTAGATCATTATGTCCAGATATGTGATAAATTCTTGTGCCATACTTTCTGGGCCATCCCATAAAATCAGGAAGTCATTTATAAAACAGTACCATCCCAAAATATAGGGGTGGTACTATTTAAGGGGTTGGCCCCAGACAACCTTCCGGTCCCACCATTCAAGGAAAAGGTTAGCGATGGCAGGTGCACATTTTGTGCCCATTGAAACACAGTGTGTTTGTAAATAAAATTTGTTGTCAATGATAAAATATTTGTGTGCCAAGACATACTTCAATAATTCAATCAAAAAGATGTTGAGGGTAGAGCTACCTGTATCAGTAGTGGATGAGAAATATCGAATTGCACTGCAGGCATCCAGGTGGCTGATGTTTTTGTACAGAGATTCCACGTCTAATGAAATGAAGAGAGTGCCTGGAGAAACGGTGACATAATTGAGTTTTTGAATAAGATCCAATGAGTCTCTCACATAGGAGTCCAAGATAACATGTTATTTTAAAAAGAAGTCTAAACATGAACAACATTTTTCAATCAAGCTACCAATACCAGAGACAATTGTTCTTCCGGGAGGGCTTGTTTCACACTTGTGAATCTTGGGGAGTAAATAAAATGTCGGTATGACCAGTTTATTTACCATCAAAAATAATTTCCCCTTCTGTGAGATCACTCCACCTTCTCTAGCTCCATCCAATAATTGTTCAAGTATTCCTTTGAAGTGTTCTGTAGGGTTTCTTGCTAATCTACTGTAGTATCTTTTATTGTCTAGTTATCTCCTCGCTTCTCTGATATATTAATCAATGGATCACAGGACTACGTTTCCCCCTTTACAGTAAGTTGCAAAGGTATTCGGCCCCCTTGAAGTTTTCAACATTTGGTCACATTACTGCCACAAACATGCATCAATTTTATTGGAATTCCACATGAAAGACCAATACAAAGTGGTGTACATGTGAGAAGTGGAACGAAAATCATACATCATTGCAAACATTTTTTTTTACAAATAAATAACTGCAAAGTGGGGTGTGCGTAATTATTTGGCCCCCTGAGTCAATACTTTGTAGAACCACCTTTTGCTGCAATTACAGCTGCCAGTCTTTTAGGGTATGTCTCTACCAGCTTTGCACATCTAGAGACTGAAATTCTTGGCCATTCTTCTTTGCAAAACAGCTCCAGCTCAGTCAGATTAGATGGACAGCGTCTTTGAACAGCAGTTTTCAGATCTTGCCACAGATTCTCGATTGGATTTAGATCTGGACTTTGACTGGGCCATTCTAACACATAGATATGTTTTGTTTTAAGCCACTCCATTGTTGCCCTGGCTTTATGTTTAGGGTCATTGTCCTGCTGGAAGGTGAACCTCCGCCCCGGTCTCAAGTCTTTTGCAGTCTCCAAGAGGTTTTCTTCCAAGTTTGCCCTGTATTTGGCTCCATCCATCTTCCCATCAACTCTGACCAGCTTCCCTGTCCCTGCTGAAGAGATGCACCCCCTATCATGATGCTGCCACCACCATATTTGACAGTGGGGATGGTGTGTTCTGAGTGATGTGCAGTGTTAGTTTTCTGCCACACATAGCGTTTTGCATTTTGGCCAAAAAGTTCCATTTTGGTCTCATTTGACCAGAGCACCTTCTTCCACATATTTACTGTGTCCCCCACATGGCTTGTGGCAAACTGCAAACGGGCCTTCTTATGCTTTCTGTTAACAATGGCTTTCTTCTTGCCACTCTTCCATAAAGGCCAACTTTGTACAGTGCATGACTAATAGTTGTACTATGGACAGAGTCTCCCACCTGAGCTGTAGATCTCTGGAGCTCGTACAGAGTCACCATGGACCTCTTGACTGCATTTCTGATCAGCGCTCTCCTTGTTTGGCCTGTGAGTTTAGGTGAATGGCCTTGTCTTGGTAGGTTTACAGTTGTGCCATACTCCTTCCATTTCTGAATGATCACTTGAACAGTGCTACTTGGGATGTTCAAGGCTTTGGAAATCTTTTTGTAGCCTAAGCCTGCTTTAAATTTCTCAATAACTTGATCCCTGACCTGTCTTGTGTGTTCTTTGGACTTCACGGTGTTGTTTCTCCCAATATTCTCTTAGACAACCTCTGAGGCCCTTACAGAGCAGCTGTATTTGTACTGACATTAGATTACACACAGGTGCACTCTATTTAGTCATTAGTACTCATCAGGCAATGTCTATAGGCAACTGACTGCACTCAGATCAAAGGGGGCCGAATAATTATGTACACACCACGTTGCAGTTATTTATTTGTAAAAAAATGTTTGGAATCATGTATGATTTTCCTTCCACTTCTCATGTGTACACCACTTTGTGTTGGTCTTTCATGTGGAATTCCAATAAAATTGATTCATGTTTGTGGCAGTAATATGACAAAATGTGGAAAACTTCAAGGGGGCCGAATACTTTTGCAACCCACTGTATCTGTCTCACAAGTTCTTCCCTATTGGCCAATTCCTTAATTGCCCTACTTTCTTCCCTACTACCATTGGAGGGACTAAACCTGTTAAGATTCAATATTTTAATATCCTGCACAGCCAGCTCATAAAATACCTTAAAGAGAAACTCTGACCAAAAATTTAACTTTATCCCAATCAGTAGCTGATACCCCTTTTACATGAGAAATCTATTCCTTTTCACAAACAGACCATCAGGGAGCGCTATATGACTGATATTGTGGTAAAACCCCTCCCACAAGAAAAGGCAGTTTCCTATCTGTGAACATTGCTGTATTGTGGGAAATAGCTGTTTACAGCTGTTTCCAACTGCCAAAAACCATGCAGCAACTACATCACCTGCCAACAGTAAAATGTTCACTGGAGTTCCTCTTTAAAGGGTACCAGAGATGTACCCTAGCTAAAAAAAAAAATGAAAAAGAAGTTATACATACCTGGGGCTTCCTCCAGCCCCATACCGCTGATCGATCCCACGACGCCATCTACCGCTGCCCGCATCTATGAGAACAGGCTCCCGTTGCTGACATCATCGGAGCCAGCTACGCAGGAGAAGTGTGCCCTCTATGTATCTCTCCATACACTGCTGCAGAGATATGCAAAGAGCGCACTTCTGAGCTGCTACGCTAGACTGGCTCCATGTGATGGAACAGCTTCTCGTAGCTGCGGGCAGAGGAGGACGGTGGCGTGGGATCGATCAGCGTGTATGGGGCTGGATGAAGCCCCAGGTATGTATAAAAACTTTATTTTTTCAGCTCTGGTTCCCTTTAATTGGAGGAAATGCAGAAAAATTAGGGAGAAAAGTAGAGCGAGCTTTAAACTTACCCTTCTGTTGATCCAATTTAGTCACGGTGTTGTCCTCACTCTCATTTTCCATTAGAAGGTCCATTAGACCTTGCAGGACCTGTCTATCATTTTCAACAGGGATATCCACAATCTGTTGTAATTTAGCGTCCAATTCATGGCCATGATAAAACATTCTTTTAAAGTAAGTCTACGACAAAACAAGTATAAATCCTCCACAACTTCAAATATGTCCAGTTTTTTAGCGGCTAAATTGGATCAACAGAAAAGTAAGTTTAAACCTCGCTTTACAAAAGTGGAAACATTATTTTTGATGGTAAATAAACCGGTCATAACAACATTTTATTTACTCCCCAAGATACAAACATTCAGTGTTTCAATGGGAGAAAAATGTGCACCTGCCATCACTAACCTATTTCTTGGATGGTGGGAGGGTTGCCTGGGGCCAACTCCTTGAACAGTACCGCCCCCACATTTTGGTGTTGTACCATTTTGTAGATGAATCCTGATTTTATGGGATGGCCCAGCAAGTATAGCACAGGAATTTTTTACATCTCTGGGACATAATGATCTAAATATAGTCTTGATCTCAACCATCTCAAACACCTCTGTGAATTTTCTTGACCTACATCTCTCATTTACAGAGACGGAACAAATTGCCAGCACACTGTATTGAAAAACCATGGCAGTCAACAGTTTGCTCCATTATGAGTTTTTCCATACTAAACAACTACGGGACAAAATACTGGTTAGCCAGTTCTTGAGGTTATGCTGCAATTGCTCAGATGATGGTGAGTTTCAGAAACAAGCCAATGATTTAAAGACCAGATTCAAACGGAGAGGGTATCCGAAACGAGTTATACCACCAACATATAATTAGGCTACACATTCCAAGAGGACTGAATTGTGTACTAAAATTAGGAAAGGGGACAACCTGGTTCGCATTTATACCCCTTTTAATAACCATTGGAATGACCTGAGGGGAATTTTGACCAAACACTGGCCAATCCTACATACGGATCCAACTCTGGCTGAATTTATTACCAACCCGGATGGATCTCCGTGGTAGGAGCCATTTTCAGAGAAAAAGACACAAAGTACAAACAAAAGGAAGCTTCCCCTGTGGTGGCTGCAATGTGAGTACATATATGCGCCTCACAAATAGAGTTGGGCCGAACGGTTCGCCGGCGAACCTGGTTCGCGCGAACCTAGGTGGTTCGCGTGCGGGTACCGCACGCGAACTTTATTGCGGAAAAGTTCGCCCCATTGCGGTTCGCCCCATAATGCACTGAGGGTCAACTTTGACCCTCTACATCACAGTCAGCAGGCCCAGTGTAGCCAATTAGGCTACACTAGCCCCTGGAGCCCCACCCCCCCTTATATAGGCAGGCAGCGGCGGCCGTGGCCACTCGTGTGCCTGCATTAGTTAGAGTAGGGCGAGCTACTGCAGTCTCTCATAGGGAAAGATTAGTTAGCCTTAGCTTGTCCCTGGCTGCATACCTGTTCATTGATCCTGCCACTGCATACCTGTTCATTGATCCTGCCACTGCATACCTGTTCAGTGATCCTGCCACTGCATACCTGTTCAGTGATCCTGCCACTGCATACCTGTTCATTGATCCTGCCACTGCATACCTGTTCAGTGATCCTGCCACTGCATACCTGTTCATTGATCCTGCCACTGCATACCTGTTCATTGATCCTGCCACTGCATACCTGTTCAGTGATCCTGCCACTGCATACCTGTTCATTGATCCTGCCACTGCATACCTGTTCATTGATCCTGCCACTGCATACCTGTTCATTGATCCTGCCACTGCATACCTGTTCATTGATCCTGCCACTGCATACCTGTTCATTGATCCTGCCACTGCATACCTGTTCATTGATCCTGCCACTGCATACCTGTTCAGTGATCCTGCCACTGCATACCTGTTCATTGATCCTGCCACTGCATACCTGTTCTGTGAACCCACCACTGCATACCTGTTCTGTTCAGTGGACCCGCCACTGTATACCTGTTTAGTGAACCCGCCACTGCATACCTGTTCTGTTCAGTGGACCCGCCACTGTATACCTGTTCAGTGGACCCGCCACTGCATACCTGTTCTGTTCAGTGAACCCGCCACTGCATACCTGTTCTGTTCAGTGGAGTTTGGTGTGTCAGTGTGAAGCAGTACCTTAATTACACTCCCTGATTGATGTATACACATGCAAGATGTTTTAAAGCACTTTAGGCCTGTCATTTAGCATTCAATGTGATTTCTGCCCTTAAAACGCTGCTTTGCGTCAAATCCAGATTTTTCCCGGTGACTTTTGGCGTGTATCCCACTCCGCCATGCCCCCCTCCAGGTGTTAGACCCCTTGAAACATCTTTTCCATCACTTTTGTGGCCAGCATAATTTTTTTTTTTTTTCAAAGTTCGCATCCCCATTGAAGTCTATTGCGGTTCGCGAACTTTAACGCGAACCGAACCTTCCGCGAAAGTTCGCGAACCCGGTTCGCGAACCTAAAATCGGAGGTTCGGCCCAACTCTACTCACAAACACAATTTTCAGCCCAAAAACTAATAAAACCTTTTGCATTAATGCATTTATTAATTGTCAGATAAAAGGAGTTGTCTATCTCATGAAGTTCCCATGTGGTCTGTTTTGTGTAGGTTAGACAAACAAAAAAAAAAAACTAAAAAAAAAAACTAAAATCAAGGATACAGAAACACTTTTCAACAATCCGTATGGCATCAAGAGATTTGGAAGAGGCTAAGACCCTTACATCGGTAGCAGATCATGCCCTAAAAAAACATGGAGGTTCAGTAAGAGGTTGGACAGTAAGTGGACTTAAACATATATTTCCATCTCTTAGAGACGGTGACACAGCAGCTACTGAAAAACGAAACTCGATGTATCTACGATCTGGGATCACTTTATCCAGTAGGCCTCAACGAGGATTTTTCATTTGTGGGTTTTCTGCACTGAGTTCATTATCATTATCTTCTTCTGTATTGGGATGGACTTCCTCCGAGGTGAATGGAGGTTTACACCCCTGGCGTGTAGTGCTGTGTAATACATTTCATCATCTCCTTTTTCATATTCATCTTTGTTCCACTTTAGTCCCTGCATGTGGCTATAGTCACCATGAATGTATATTTTCTCTTGGACTCTCCTTACTGTTCTATTTTAGGTATTTGCCCTTCTTAAAGAGGCGTTTTGTGAGTAGACCCTCTGATTAATACCCCTATCCCCATTTTGCTTTTTGATCTTATAATGCTTTCTATGGGTCTCTTGATTTTGTTTCATGGGGATTTTACAACAGGCTATCTTCTCACCCATTTGTGGATTAATGTGTGTATATGTATATTTGGACTGTGGTTCCCTTTGGACGGTCTTTCACCTCCCTCTGTGAGTGATTGACACATCCTCATTGAATTATGTGTATACTTATTTAATGTTTCTTTTATTTTATCCCTTGCAGCTAGCACCTTACTAGCTTTGAAGTTTCTTCAGGATGTATATATGGATATACAAGGTCTCGTGGTGTACAAAGATGGATTTTTATCTTGAAGACAGCCTCTTTTCTTGCATTAATGGCCTCTAAGTGTATTCGCATTTGTCGGCATAGCTAATTGTAAATACATATATGTTTTTACATCTATTGCTTATACACAGCTTCTGTGCTGTTCTATCATATTACATGTTATTATATGGTGGACCACTAGATGGCTCTGTTATTACACAAGTTTACCAGCATTACTTCTTTTGTATTACCACCAGATCATCCAGTATTTATAAAAAGTTATATGTACTTTTACTGTATGATTTTTTCAGTGTCTTTATATATTCTTATTTCCATTGGGAGATAAATTTACTATTCCCACTTTGATTGTATTCTTATGCTATACCTCATATTTTTTCCTTTCCTCTGTCCCCTCTCCTTGGCTTACTCACAGACCGGGTGGATGCTGGGGATGCGAGATTAGTAAGTATATATCAGTAGAGATGGCCCAAACTGTTCTCAGGGAACAGGCCATGGGGAATGACCTTGGGATTATTTCCGCATTCATCATATTCCGCATTACTGTGCAGATGCTTTCCCGGTGGCCGCGCGCCCTTGATTGCACGCGTGCAGCCAGGAGTGACAAGACAAGACAAGACAAATAACATTTATATTGCGCTTTTCTCCTTGCGGACTCAAAGCGCCAGAGCAGAGCAGCAGCTACTAGGGCGCGCTCTATAGGCAGTAGCAGTGTAAGGGAGACTAGCCAAAGGTCTCCTACTGAATTAGTGCTGGCTTACTGAACAGGCAGAGCCGAGATTCGAACCCTGGTCTCCTGTGTCAGAGGCAGAGCCCTTAACCATTACACCATCAGCCAACTTAGTGCTCTGCGTGACGTCATGGGCATGCGCAGAGCACTCCCGGGGGGAAGGCACCCAATCAAGGACTCGCGGCCACCAGGAAAGCATCTACACAGTGATGTGTAATATGTCGAATACGGAATCACCCCGAGGCCATTTCCCGTGGCCTGTTCGCTGCGAACAATTCAGTAAACAGTTTGCCACATAACTATCAGTATTCCAGTGCGCAACTGCACACAACATTTTTTAGATAGTTACCGCCCCCTCCCCTCTGTCTGTATATATACAGGCATCATAAGAAATGACATCAGCCCAGAAGAATCGCAATGTCATAGGTGGCTCACTGTCTCTCTCATCCCCCTTCTCTCGGTAAGGCTTGTTTGCCCGCTCAGCCTTCATTCTCCTCTCTCCTTTTCTACACATTGTTCACTGCGGTCTGGCTCTGCAATTTCCTCTCACTTTCCTTGGCTGTTATACAGCGTATATCAGCATTCTCATCTGGGTCCATTTCTACTCACCCAGTCCTTTATGTCTCTCACATTACTCACACTTTTTTATTAACTGTTGCACACTTCACACACTTTTGGTTTCCATGCAATACACTCTACAGTGTTATATATTGCACCTACTTATCTCCATTGCTGTTTTTGGGGAGTCTCTTATTATTTTCCAGATGTAACTATTATGCCCTTGTATTTTTAGATATAGACCCGTTTTTTTTTAGGGATACGCCGAGCTTTTTTTCTATATGAAATATGCTTTAGATTTACATTGTTACCTATGTGCATTCTTTGAGCGTACTGTTGTGGTTGGATGATAGAGTTTTTATATACGCTAATTAGAAATATTAATATTATGTCAGCATATTCCACCTGTTATTTGGTTTGCAACTGTTTTTATTGTTATCCTTGACTTTTTGGTATTGAATAAAGATAGAATCTTTTTGAACGTATCTGAGGGGTGCGGTGCTTTTCAGATCTACTTTTCCTTTGTGGCTACTTGCATTGTTTGTGATCTGTTCTGCACACTTGGCTATTTACTATATGGCTGGTGTTTGGTGCTGACCCTATTTTTGTGTGTTGTAAAGATTGTAAGACATTGCTGGGAGTTCCAGATTGACTGTTTTTTGCTTGGTTTTCGCCTATAATATCTTTTGCCTTTCCTATTCCCCTTATGTCTCCATCGATAAGCTTGATTCCGGGCATGGTCCTCTCTGTCTCTATCCAATTTCTTCTTCTTTTTTCCATCCACAATAGTTTGTTCTCTCGTATTCCAATCTGTAATGATCGCTGCTGCAGCAGGTGTTGCTGGAAGTAGTAGTGCTGCAGCTCAGGCAGTTCTGATGTCTTTCCATGCAAGCTGCATAGCTTTGTCTGTCTTTCCTTGCTGTCAGCTTGTGACTGATTATCATTCACCTGTGTGGGAATCTGCATGTCTGCTCCCATTGGATGACCTCAGTATAAAGATCTGCTTCCTGCAGGGTTTCCTTGGGTTTTCATAGCTTCAGTTTAAGCATGTCTTGCTGTCGCTTCAGCCCCCGATCGTGTTTCTTGTTCTAAAGATACTTTGCTGGTTTTGCATCATATATTGGTTCATTGCCAATATATATGCATACCAGCACATTTATTATTTTCCTTGTATTCGTGTTACGTTGATACATCAGTGTCGCTGATATATACGTACACGAACTGTTTATTTCCTGTGTTCAGTTAGTCTGCCTTCCAGCACGTTTTGGTAGTTTGCGCGTACCGTGAGCACCCGTGCTGAGCTAGTTATCCTGTTCCTGGTCCTGTTTGTGGATTGCGTTCATCTCTGCGAAGAGATAACGAATCCTTCTGAATCCTGTTCTGTTACCGTTTGTGGATTGCGTTCATCTCTGCGAAGAGATAGCGAATCCTTCTGAGTCCTGTTCCCTGTATTACTCCAGTCCTAGTCAGCGTTCCTGCTTATGTCATATATCGGTTCATTGCCGATATATACATATGTTAGTCAGACGTTACAAATAGTTTCATTGATAGCTGTAATTGTAATACGCTAGGAAAACATACTTATTGTATATTTGTCTGTGTTACGTTCATCTATCTTGATCCTGCTGTTTCCTGACTGTCCTGTCCTGTCTTTGTGAGGCACGCCATCGCCGCAGCGCATTGGCTGCCTCATTCCAGTCTGTCTGGTTTTGGACGCTTGCTGTCGCTAAGTAGCCGCTAGCTAGCAAGCGTTCATTCTGTCTACCTGTCCTGATCTCCTCAGTTCTGGTTTGTGCGCTCAACGCTACTTTGCGCTGAGACGTTATAACGAAAGCATTGTTTGTGGCTGTCAGATCTGCACCGGCTCTGTGCGCCACAATCTCCTATTGGAGTCAGTCCTACCCTCCACTATACTAGGGATAGCCTGTTTCCTGGTGCTAGTGTGTGTACCTCCTCCACGTCAGCTCATGCGTTGCATGCTGACTGTGGAGAATACACCACCAAGCCTTACATTATGAAAACCCCATTACCAATCCCCATTGTGGGGGGGATTCCCAGAAAGTATGACACTGTTAATTATGGTTCCTGTTCCTTTAAGAAATTTGAAGAACTTAGCTCTGAAACAGAAAATGAGTTTTTCTCTGAATGTGCCAGGTTCCTGGCCAATCCTGATCTCCAAGCGACTCCTGTTTCAACCTGGGCACTCCAACTAAGTTATATTTTGTTTAAAGGGGAATTATTCCAGTGGGCATTTGATGTTCTCAATCATTCCGAGTTGAAAGAGAGACCGCTGGAATTTCTAGCGTTTGTGATCCATAACTGGTTGTGCATAGATCCATTGCCTTTTCCTCTTAATGAACTCCTGGCAGCAGGCCAATCAGCTTCTCCTTCAATTGCTTGCAAAAATGTTCAGCAAGCAGAAAGTGTTACTGATAATTTTCCTGCAGCCTTGAATAAATCACCAAAAACAGCAGGGTCTAAGGCAAAACGCAAACGTTCTAAGAAACATGTCCGATCTGCAGAGTCGTTATCCTTAGCGACTGAGACCTATAATGAGATTCTGCCATTAACAGATAATGAAATGCAATTGTCTTTCAGGGGAGTTAAATGGACTTATGAAACTACTAATGAACTTTCCTCCCTGGCTAGGGAAAATAAAGATTTTTGTTTAAAAGAATTATCTGAGTATGATTATGAGGAGATATTACAGAGTATTGAACAAATCAACTTATTTGTGAAGCAAGGAAAGTTTGCATACACTACAGTTCAGCACTTGCTACAGGTATTGGAGATTCTTAAGAATAAGGAATCTGCCAATCACCTGCTAATTAACCCAATATATGTCCCTGCTACAATCATATCTGCAAACCATGATCTGCCTGTTAAGTATGCTTGGAATCCTCCATTTGAGAAAGGAGAGATGGAAGCTCTGGTCAATGAATGGAAGAATGATTCAAGTTCATTTTGTCAATTTTACAGTGCAAAAAGTGAATTAGTATTGAATGCATGCATTAAGTCTGCCTATAACCTAATAAAAACTGGTGTGTGTGGGTATGACTTTGTGGCTCCATTGATTGATGTGTGGGAACTGATTTTGGATGATTTTTATGTGACTCCGAATTCGCAAATTTGGCGTTCTGACCCGCCTGCTTCAGCACCGTTGGCTGATTCAGCAGGTGATTCTGAGCTCTTTTTGTGTGAAATTGAAGTTCCTGCAATTCCACCCTGTACCATGGATAACTCAGTGTTACTTACCAGTAAAACAGAAGCCACTGATACATTCTTAACCTTGCCCTGCGCAAATTTCTCAGCAGAGAATCCAGAGGTCCTGCTGACTTCCGAGTCCAGCCTAGCCAGTACTCATGACTCTTTGTTCAGTGAAACAGACACCAGAAAAATCTTGCCTGTCTCTGCAAACACTTCTGCAGAAATTACCTGTGTTAATAAAGTTCAACTCCTGTCTGATCCAGCAGATGCCAATAGATGCACTACATCAGTTTCCGAGTCCCAGCAATCCTGTCCAGAAACCTCAGAACCCCAGCATCTGAATTTTCCAATTTTACAATTGAATGGTGATTCAGATGCGCAAACATTGTGTCTTGATCTTCCTGTTTCTACACCTCGCTCTAGTTTCGTGAATAGTTCAGAGCATCTGCTATGTGAACCTGAAATCGCAGAATTATTACCTTGTTCAGAAAATGTTCCAGTACATTTGCCCTGTACCATGAATTGTGCAGTAGATCTCTCCAATGAAACTCAGGTCACAGAATCATTATGCTGTCCAGCAGGTGCTTCCATGGTTTTGCCCTGCAATATGGACTGTTCAGTGATCCTGTCCAGTGAAGCTGTGGTCGCAGAGTCTTATGCTTCACCCAGTACTTTGGATACTTCAGACCCTCTAGCAGAGGAGTCTGCGGCACTGCTTACCTCAGTTGGTGTTGCAGTAATATTCACTTGTCTAGCAGCTGTTTTGGAATTACAGTCTGCTCTAATAAAACTTGATGAATTTCTGCCCAGCAAAGCAGAAGCCATTGAAATATTGTCCTCGTCAGCAAGTGTGTTAGATACCTTGCCCTGTACACAGTCTGATTTAACCAATGTTGTTGAGTCCCTCTCCAGTGTTGTAACAGCCGAGGAACTCCAGCCCTGTCCTCTGAATGTTTCAGAAGTCTTGCCCTGTAACATGGAGAATTCTGATTCTCTGGTCAAAATAATAGAAATCTCAGAATTTCAGTCCGGTCTGATGTGTGTTCCTGAAACCCAGCCCTGTATCCTGAAAGATTCTGGTTCTCTGGCCGCTGTGGCAGAGGTTCCAGAGTCCCCTTCCTGTCCAGGGAATTCCTCAGTTTTGCCTAGTCCAGTGGGAGCTGCTGCAATACTGACTTGTTCTGCAGCGCCTCATGAGCTCCAATCCAGTGTATTAGATGAGTCTCTGTCCAGTCCAGAGGTAGTTGTGGAGTCCCTATCTGGTTCAGTGCATACATCAGAAGATTTGTCCTGTCTTGTTAGTGCCCCTGAATCTGATTTGTTACTGACTTTGCTGGAATCAGCGACATCTAAGTCTGATCCTGCATTCTCGTGTAAAAGTCCAGTAGTTGCGAAGTCTAGTCATGATGATTTTTTTTTGGCCAGTCCTGGTTTTGGTCCTGTCTTGGCTGACCCTGAGGCTCACAGTTCCTTGACATGCCCAGAGGTTTCTCTTGTGCCAGTGTGCCCAGATGTTCTTTGTGTGCCAGAATGCCCAAGTGTGTCTAAGGTGTTAGCGTGCTCTGATGCTTCCTTAGTGGGAAAATGTTCTGATGTTGCCAGTCTGCCTGCATGCCCAGAGATGGTTCTGGTCCCTGAAAGCCCTGATCTTGATGTTTGTCCTTGTGGCCCTGACTCGGGAATTGCCCTAGGTTCCATAGGGGTTCTTGATAGTTCTCCATGTGAGCCTAAGGGGCGTTCTGACCTATGGGGATCTCTTTGGAGCTTCAAGGTGTTCTGGGAGGTCTCTGAGAAAACTTGTCCTGGTGCCTTGGACTGGTTCAACAGTGGGTTTTGTGTTGGTAAAGACAGTCCCGGTGGGCATTGCAAAGGCTTTGGCGTTTCTGAACGGTTCCTGGAAGGCGGTGGGTATCGCTCAGGGAGTTTCGGAGGGCTTTCTTCTGGAAATCATGGTTCTGATGGGTGTCACACTGGGGCTTGTAGTACTGATGGGCATGGTTCTGTAGGTTCTGGTTCTGATGGGTCCAGTCTTGTGGGGACTGATTCTGGAATTCGGTCTTGCCGGGCTGTCCCGGTCATCATGAATTATCAGTCAGACTGTTTTGTTGGGAATTTCAGTTTTGAAAAGCGTCTGGAATCCGCTTTTAAGGGCGGGGGTACTGTAATGATCGCTGCTGCAGCAGGTGTTGCTGGAAGTAGTAGTGCTGCAGCTCAGGCAGTTCTGATGTCTTTCCATGCAAGCTGCATAGCTTTGTCTGTCTTTCCTTGCTGTCAGCTTGTGACTGATTATCATTCACCTGTGTGGGAATCTGCATGTCTGCTCCCATTGGATGACCTCAGTATAAAGATCTGCTTCCTGCAGGGTTTCCTTGGGTTTTCATAGCTTCAGTTTAAGCATGTCTTGCTGTCGCTTCAGCCCCTGATCGTGTTTCTTGTTCTAAAGATACTTTGCTGGTTTTGCATCATATATTGGTTCATTGCCAATATATATGCATACCAGCACGTTTATTATTTTCCTTGTATTCGTGTTACGTTGATACATCAGTGTCGCTGATATATACGTACACGAACTGTTTATTTCCTGTGTTCAGTTAGTCTGCCTTCCAGCACGTTTTGGTAGTTTGCGCGTACCGTGAGCACCCGTGCTGAGCTAGTTATCCTGTTCCTGGTCCTGTTTGTGGATTGCGTTCATCTCTGCGAAGAGATAACGAATCCTTCTGAATCCTGTTCTGTTACCGTTTGTGGATTGCGTTCATCTCTGCGAAGAGATAACGAATCCTTCTGAATCCTGTTCTGTTACTGTTTGTGGATTGCGTTCATCTCTGCGAAGAGATAACGAATCCTTCTGAATCCTGTTCCTGGTCCTGTTTGTGGATTGCGTTCATCTCTGCGAAGAGATAGCGAATCCTTCTGAGTCCTGTTCCCTGTATTACTTCAGTCTTAGTCAGCGTTCCTGCTTATGTCATATATCGGTTCATTGCCGATATATACATATGTTAGTCAGACGTTACAAATAGTTTCATTGATAGCTGTAATTGTAATACGCTAGGAAAACATACTTATTGTATATTTATCTGTGTTACGTTCATCTATCTTGATCCTGCTGTTTCCTGGCTGTCCTGTCCTGTCTTTGTGAGGCACGCCATCGCCGCAGCGCATTGGCTGCCTCATTCCAGTCCGTCTGGTTTTGGACGCTTGCTGTCGCTAAGTAGCCGCTAGCTAGCAAGCGTTCATTCTGTCTACCTGTCCTGATCTCCTCAGTTTTGGTTTGTGCGCTCAGCGCTACTTTGCGCTGAGACGTTATTACGAAAGCATTGTTTGTGGCTGTCAGATCTGCACCGGCTCTGTGCGCCACAATCTCCTATTGGAGTCAGTCCTACCCTCCACTATACTAGGGATAGCCTGTTTCCTGGTGCTAGTGTGTGTACCTCCTCCACGCCAGCTCATGCGTTGCATGCTGACTGTGGAGAATACACCACCAAGCCTTACACAATCCCTTCTGAACTGTTCTAAAAAGGCTGAATTAATTGTATTTAGTCAAATGTGTCAATTGGTGTCTGTAATTTAGCAATTCCTTTCTTTAGTTTATGCATATGTTTTTTATCATGTGCTATTAACATATCTTTTATAATTGTGGAACATTTCTTCAGACCTGTTTCCCAATCCTCTTTCTCCTAGGCATCTACCTCCCAGGAGGGAAAGATTTGTGCACATAGACCCTGAGGGTATATCTCCTCTTTTTTATAGCCCTCTAGGCTATGGGTGTTTCACCATGTTTTTAAATAACTTATGTGTGCATCCTTCCTTATTTGCAAAGCATAATTTCCTAAATTCTTCTGGACCCATATTAGTGGTTTTCAGAATTACGTCCAAATATCCTCTGCAATCCACTATTGCAACCACTTTCAAGTCTATCTAGGAACTCCATAATATTTAGTACAGCAATATCACAATCACAAAGACAAATATAAGATTTCCAAGACCCTTGGCCACTCTTATCAAAAATGTTCAATACAGGTATATGCCTGCTTCCATCTGGAAAGAAAAAGAACCAATAAAGTTTAAAAAGCTACTAAATGAAGAAACAAGAACCAGAGAGCACAGCCAAATAACATCCAAAAACAATCTATGTACAAGTGTTCGTATCTAGAGCAAAGCAAATCATACACATTTAGGAGAAAATAGATCTTACAATGCACCAAATGCACGGAAATGTAAATATATAATTTTTATCTTTGATCATTTCCATTAAAATAAACAAGACAAGGAAGCCACAATAGGGAAACCAAAACAGGGGGAGACAATAACCATTAAAACCAAAGGGACGAGTACAGGTGGCCGAGAAGAGTACGTATGTGGCTGGAGCCTAACAATATACATAGGGGAGTATCAATATGCGTGCGTAATTAGTAAATCAACAACGTAGGCAATGGGAAGCGCATAAAAACAAAAGTATAAGGTGCTAAGTGCAATTAGTCTATAGTATGTATACAAAATCATCACCAATCCAGACCATGATACACAATAATTCAATACATATACAGTTAATGAAATAATATAGTACTTACATTGTATCTCTCGTGACACCATATTGAACTAACTGTGTTGGCTCAGCCAAAAGGATACTGTCAAAGCTGTATATCACAAGTGTTACTTATATAGAGAATGTTAAGCAGAAAATGGTGTATCTGCTACACTTATTCATACTGTCATTGATTTGTTATTTGAAGAAAATGCTATAATGTTGCTGTAAGCTTATGATGCATATTTTCTTCAATACAAATTTAAAATGAAAAAAATAAATAAATAAATGAAACAATGTATAAAATCAAACTCTTGAGCTATTGCAAATATTGTGCAAAGTATTAAATAGTTGCAAAGAAATTTAATAAAAGACATAAAAGAAAAAAAAATATATATAGTACTTAAGTTAATTTTTACAAGGTGCAAAGTGCAAATGTACAAGCCAAAGTGCTATCTGGGTAAAAAACACCAATATACATATATCTACATTATACATACAGTTATGTGCACATAAACGCTTCCAGTCAGGTGATGCCCTGGAAGAATCTAAACACTACACAAAGTGGTAAGCCCAAACCGCCATTTCACCACTCCAGCTTCCAGGGCTTGAAACACCAAGAGTTACAGACTACCCAGCAAGCTCACAGTGGTCCAGAACAGATAGACTGTGCTGCTGCAGTGGTGCTGTGCGCACTTCTGTGCGTGCTCCTGCCACCTGCCGTTAGCCCGAGATCAATGAATGGAAATATAGTTTCCATTCTTTGATCTATTTCCCCGGCAGAAAAACCGACGGCCTCTCATCCGAAGCCGCGGTCTTTCTGCATAAAAGAAAAGTTTCCCATCCTCCTAATGCTTTCTGGAAGCGAGAGCCTTCGCTTCCAGGATTCCATCTTGTAGCCAAATTGTAAAACTACACCCACATACATTTTTTATTAAATAAATACATTATATTACATTTAAAATTAACTATTTACCTCCCACACCGAAAATTTCATAATAAAAAAAAAACAATAAAAAAACCACAACATAAATAGTTCCCTAATGGTCTTAACTTTTTGAATATGCATGTCAAGAGAGTATATTACAATAATTTTTTAAAGTCTATGCTTGTAAATAGTTATGGACGCAAATTGAAAAAATACACTTTTATTTCCAAATAAAATGTTGGCGCCATAAATTGTGATAGGGACATAATTTAAATGGTGTAATAAGCGGGACAAATGGGTAAATAAAATACATGGGTTTTAATTACGGTAGCATGTATTAATTTCAAACTATAATGGCCAAAAAATGAGAAATAATGATTTTTTATCCATTTCTTTCTTAATATTCCTGTTAAAATGGATTTAGGATAAAATAATTCTTAGCAAAATGTACCAACCAAAGAAAGCCTAAATGGTGGCATAAAAAACAAGATATAGATCAATTAAGTGTGATAAATAGTGATAAAGTTATTGGCAAATGAATGGGAGGTGAAAGTTGCTCGGATGTATACGGTAAAACAACACTGTAGGCTGAAGTGGTTAAGAAGGCCAACTTTTGTTTCGCCTAAGGTAATTATCCATTTTTTGTATAAAAGATGAAGCAGGCACACCATCGGGTTCTCGGTGCTAGGTGATGCAACCATAGGCAATGTTGCTACATTAAAGTAAATCCACAAAGTTCACCAGTACACCAGTTGTCATTAGATGCAACACACTTTTAATGTGCCATGAACCACAATGAGTACTGACAATTGTTTTGGAGGCCTCGCAGGGTCCCCATTTCTCAAGGCTGTGGCATATGATAATTATTTTTTTTTGCTTAGCTTTAGGTAGACCTCAAGCAAATGTATTCAATGCCAAGGAGCATCAGCAAAAACAGATACAATTCTGGAATGCATAAAAAGGAAAATTAAACTTTGGAATGCCAGTATACTTCTCCCACCCGGTATCCCTGTGTTTTTTCATTTCTACTAGTCTGATCTTTTTCATGGGGGCAGCCATCTTTTTGGTTGAAAGGAGGTGACAGGGAGACACAGTTCCAACTGTCCTATGTCCTGATCACCTCTCCCAGCTGTGTGCGCTAGGCTTCAAATCTCAAATCGCAGCAAATTGCACGCGTAAAAGTCCGCGGTCGCGTAAATTGCGGCACTTTGCACTCGCAAAAGTCCGTGAACGGCACTTCACGTGCTAACTGTTTAGCACACCCGTGCTAAACAGTTTGCATGGCTTTGTGAATCAAGCCCTTAGTCTTAAAGATGGGCCGAACCTCCGATTTTAGGTTCGCGAACCCTGTTCGCGAACCTCCGGGGAAAGATCGGTTCGCGAAAAAGTTCGCGAACCGCAATAGACTTCAATGCGGAGGCGAACTTCAAAATGAAAAAAAAAATGTACTGTCTGGAAAAATGATAGAAATCATGTTTCAAGGGTTCTAATACCTGGAGCTCCTCCCTCCTCTCCTTCTACCTCCTACCGCAGGGAGGAGGGTCTCATCTGCCAGGGAATTACAGTATTTCAAAAGCCAGCTTACATACCATGGCTGGGGATTGAACCCAGGTCTCAGTGTATGGTAGGTAACTAACATATCCATTATACCACCAACACTACTAGCTGAAATTAGCCTAGCATGTACCTTTTATGCTCAATCCAAGAGAAAAATTAGACAAGACAAATAACATTTATATTGCGCTTTTCTCCTGGCAGACTCAAAGCGCCAGAGCTGCAGCCACTAGGGCACGCTCTTTAGGCAGTAGCAGTGTTAGGAAGACTTGCCTAAGGTCTCCTACTGAATAGGTGCTGGCTTACTGAGCAGACAGAGCCAAGATTCAAACCCTGGTCTCCTGTGTCAGAGCCCTTAACCATTACGCCATCCAGCCACTGCTTAATTATATGTAGCCAGGCATGGCCTTGCCTGTTGTGTTCAACAGTTGTCAAGAGAAAAATTAGGCAAGACAAATAACATTTATATCGCGCTTTTCTCCTAGAAGACTCAAAGCGCCAGAGCTGCAGCCACTAGGGAACGCTCAATAGGCAGTAACAGTGTTAGGAAGACTTGCCTAAGGTCTCCTACTGAATAGGTGCTGGCTTCGAACCCTGGTCTCCTGTGTCAGAGGCAGAGCCCTTAACCATTACACCATCCAGCCACTGCTTAAGGATATGTAGCCAGGCATGGCCTTCCCCAAAACACCTAGGAAACAAGGTAGACGAGATCCCCCCGAGACAACATGTGCAGAGGAACAGGCCCCTTTAGACCAAGAGTCAGGCGAGGAAGAGGACGAAAACATGGAGGGAACAACCAGGACTGTACACTGGGAAGTAATGAGGAACACCAAACAAGCCAAGAAGAAAAGGAAAGCAACAGTGCAGTAATTTCCCCACAACAAGAGATCCCTCAAGTAGTGAATCTATCAGGAGTCGAGATCCCACAGGCATGCATTTCCCTATTGAGCCGGGGTCTCAATTTCAGCCCCACACGAGAGTTTGATATTGTGACTTTCACGATCGATTTATACAAATCTGCACGGAAGTTGGTTATTTGCCAAAAATTTCATCATATGGCCATTGACCAGCAGGCCATAGAAGACTCGTTCCCTTCAGACTCTCAGCCATGCCCAATGACAACGGACAATGGTATTGATATGCTGGGGAACACCCCGAGAGCGGTCAATCAGTCCAAGGAGGGCATCTTTGGCTTTTCTCCTCAGATGACACAGGGACACCGTACCAGCAATCTGGGCTTCAGTCCCGAGGTACGGTGGGACCCAACGGATGAGGAAATGCTTAATATACTAAACGAGTTATGGGAGGAGGGAGGCCAATTAGATTGGCCAAGTCTGATGGAACCAAGCAAATTATCGTTGGGCGACACAGGGTCCTACAGAGCATGTAGGTCAGTGTTGCCCTTCCCTGTGAGTCCGGGGTCCAGCATCGACCACTTTTTCAACCAAGTCCTGCAGGATTTAAAATCACTGATCCATGAACGGGCCCTGCCGAACCTGAGTGCACAGGAGAGGAAAGCCTTGGATTGGCTGAGGGCACAGGAGGGTTTGGTCATAAGGAACGCAGATAAGGGCGGAAACTTGGTGATCCTGTCGAGTCACCAATATAAGAAAGAGGCCGTTAGGCAGCTAAATGATGCACAGACATACCGCCTACTTCCTTGTGATCCGACCCCCCGGTACCAATCTGGGTTACAAACCCTCCTGCGTAGGGGGGCCGAGAGGGGTTTTCTCCCCAAGAGATTGGCGGGGGACCTCCTCCCGGCCTTTCCCAGGAAACCGGTGTGGTACCACATTCCAATACTGCACAAATCCATGGACGCCCCACCGGGACGTCCCATAGTCTCCGGCTGTGGGTCTCTAACTGAGAGACTGTCCAGGTACCTGGACCATCTCCTACGCCCCCTGTTGAAGGGTGTGCCCTCTTATCTGAGGGACACACTAGAGGTATTGCAGATGGTGGAGCGTGCCACTTAGGTCCCAGGTGACAGGCTGGCCACTATTGATGTGGTCAGCCTGTATAGCAGGATTCCCCAAGACCTAGGAGTACAGGGCGTCAAACGTTACTTACAACGTACAGCGAAAGAAGACGATTATATTGAGTATATATGTCAGTGTTTACAATTTGTGCTGGCACACAACGCCTTCATGTTCGACGGTCGCTGGTACCAACAGGTCGCGGGGACGGCTATGGGGACCCCAGTGGCATGCTCCTTTGCTAACCTGTTCCTGGGGGTGTGGGAGGAGTCTACCGTGCACTCGGATACTAACCCGTTCCGGGTGCACATCAGGCAATGGTCCAGGTACGTGGACGACGTCCTGGTGGTGTGGTCCGGTTCGGATACCCAGTTCTTGGATTTTGTTAACTATCTAAATTGTAATAACATTAATATGCAATTCACTTCAGAAATGGTTGGTGAAGAGGTGGTCTTTCTGGATCTCAGACTCAAAGTGGTGAATAATGAATTGATCAGTGAGGGATACCGAAAACCGACTGCGACCAATTCGGTCCTCCATGCTGGAAGCTTCCACCCTAAGCATGTGGTGGAAGCAATTCCATATGGCCAATACCTACGCCTTAGGAGGAACAATTGCTCACAGCGGGCCTTTGATGATCAGGCCAGGGATTTGACAAATAGATTTCAAAAAAGAGGATATGACATGCAGATGTTGAATAAAGCTAGATGCAGGGCTCAGGAACAAGATAGGAGATCACTTTTGAGGGGGAAGAATAAGAACAAAAGGGAACAAGATGAGAGGGGAAAACTGGTTTTTACCTTTGACTACACCCCCATGGCTTCTAAGATTCGAGAGAGTATTTTTAAACATTGGGATATTATCCAGGGTGACCCAGAATTGTCCCAGAAACTGGAAGGACCCCCGAGAGTTGTTTTCAGAAGAGCACCCACCCTGGCTAATATGCTTACCAGGAGTGAATTTATAACACCTAGATCACAGTCATGGTTGGATAGACATGCTCCTGTAGGAAACTTCAAGTGTGGGCATTGTAAGTTTTGCCCCAAAATGATTATGTCGAAATGCATCCAGGTGGGGGGTATAGATTTTAAAATCAAAAGTTTTTTTACCTGCCAAACCACTTATGCAGTGTATGTGCTGTTCTGTCCCTGCAAGAAATTTTACATAGGACAGACCACTAGGCCTGTGAAAGTTAGGATAGGAGAACATATAAGTACCATCAAGGCAGGGAAGAGCTGTACAAGATTAGTAACACACATGCATGACGAACATGGAAAGTCAAGTCAGGGTTTAACCTTTGCGGTACTGGAGAAGGTGGAAATCCCTACAAGGGGAGGGGACAGAGATAAATTACTTCTCAGAAGAGAAACACGTATTATATTACGGACTGATGCATTGGGCCCAGCAGGCCTGAATGACAAAATCGAACTGGCTTGTATGTTGGACCCTTGAGGTCGTTGAATCCAATGATGGAGACGAAAAACTGTCCTTTGTCCTTATATATGTCATTTATAGCTGTAGCCCTTGGGGGAGGGGGGTTTTGTATTATATTAATTTGATGCTGATGATGTTCCAAATGGTGATTGTCCATAGTTTTTGATAATGCCAGTTATCATTTTTGGCATTGTCCATTTGTCTGTCCCTCCCTATTTCTGTAATGTCCTAAGAATAGGACTGGTGCGTCTCCCTATTAATAATTTTTTCTCCTAGAGTTGTAGGTATGTACCAATTTTTGGGTAGACTGTTCTGCTGTATGTGAGACCTCCTTTCTTGTTAGGTTTTATGTCACATTTGTCACAATATCACCTAGGAGGGTGATGGGAGGCAGGAGGTACTGTGCTGTTGGCGACTCAGGGGTGGGCTGTAATGTTGTCCCCCCGGTGTCTCTGCTAGCCATTAACAGGTATGGGGAGATGTGAACGCACGCCTCCCCTATATGCCAGATAGGTTTGTTGGTTGTGGTAAGCGTTACCATGGCCACCATGTACGCTGAGGCTGAGGCATGGACGCGGTGGGCGTGTTTGTAACACGCAGCTGTACGTGTCCATAGGCTTTAACCTGATGGGCGTAGCCTTACCGCGCACCCAGCCCCTTTGGGCGGGGTTGCGCGCTGAGCATCCTGGGATCAGCAGTCTTGGCCAAGAAAACATACGCCCCCTGGCCTCCCCCACCCTCTTCCTCCAATCACACACGGCACACGCAGATTCCGGAAGAGGTGGGGCTTATCCCCGTGATATACTGGAAGCTAGCAGTGTGCCCAGTAAAGTGGTACGCAGCGTGACCAAGCGTCTGCATAGACGCGAAACGGCCTTCGCTTGTCCCACTCTGTGCCCTGGCTCCTCCACCTCCACCGGACCATCACCTTTGAACATCACCAGGATGAGGTAGTCATTGTTTGTGGTATCCAGATGGATGTCTGTCACTTTTTGCAACAATAAATTACACTGGACGGAAGGTGCCCGGGACTGATTTTTCTTCTACAGTTACATTACGTATTGGTGCTTTTTTCTTGACAAACACCGCAGAGCACACGTCCCAGCAATCGTCAGAGGCACCACAGATGGTATGGTGAGATTCTATTGTTTTTTATTCACTCACATAACTAATGCTCATGGTATAGGGAGTGCCACTCCTGGGTCCCCCTTTTGCTCTCTTTACACGAATGGAGCCAGGCATGGCCTTGCCTTTTGTGTTCGACAGTTGTCCAAAGAGAACCCCAGACAGCCAGGTAGATTCATCTCTCTCTCTCTCTCTCTCTCTCTCTCTCTCTCTCTCTCTCTCTCTCTCTCTCTCTCTCTCTCTCTCTCTCTCTCTAGTAGGGATGGTCACCGCTTTCCCCGGAATTGTATTTTTGCGCATAAATGGATTGAGCATAAATGGTACATGCTAGGCTGGCTTCAGCATGTAGTGCTAGTAGGAGGTAGGAGGTAGGAGGTGAGAGGTGGGAGGGGAAGCCTACAAGAGGCTAATTAAACTCTCCCTAGCAGCTGTCCCTTAACTAATTAGTGTAGGCAGATGAGTGAGTGAAATGGTTCAAGGACCTTGCCTTGTATAAGGGGGGTGGGGCTCCACCAGTGAGTGCAGTCTGATTGGCAACAATCTGACTGTGATGTGGAGGGTCAAAGTTTTGCTCAATAGAGCATTATGGGGCGAATCGAACTTCCGGGAAAGTTCGCCTTTGGCAGGCGAACGCGAACCACCGAAGTTCGCCGGCGAACCGTTCGGGCCATCTCTACTTAGTCTGAAAGTTCACTCACTTTAAAGACTTTATTACCATGAAGTATAAACAAAGACTTTTCATCTATTAGTTATTTACATGACAGATCTTGAAACTCTTGTGTAAATATCTTTGTCTTTTCCGACTGTGGTTCTCCTTCTGATCATCGAGGTCATCCATTTATCTTATGCTTATGTTTTCTCGGGTAAGCCTGGCTTGGCCCATAAGGCCTATTTATTTTTTTGGGGTGAAGCTGGTTGGGCCTTCAAGGCTAATTCACTCTATTGGGGTTACGGTATACATCACTATCTAGTCTCTTCCCTTCTTCTCATACCTTTTCTAAAGTGGCATATTATTTCACTTTTTGGTATACTCACATTCTCGTGTGTTTTCCAGCTGTAAGGCTGGCCTTTCATTCTTAGTATGTATTTAGGGGGCTTGTTGTAAGTCTGCCTCCCCTTCCTTCACTGTTTGCTTCTAATTGTATTATTGAGGCATAATTCCCTGCTCACCTTTCCCCTTGGTACCCCCCTTCCTTTTATTTGGACACAACATCTTTGGCCTGTTCCCCCTCCCCTCCCCCTGTATTGTCCTTTTATATTAATCTGGATTATCCTAAATATATTCATTTCAGTGTGAATAATATCTAAATGTTTGTAAATTTGCAACCAATTATTTGCACACTAAAGCATACTTTATTTTCCTTATAAAACATATATATCTGATCTGCTCCACAACCACAAGATGGCAGCATCTCTCCTGTTTATTCATGCCTAAGCTGACGTTCTCAAGTCGGAATGGAACTCAGTTTACCTCTCATCAGATCCTCTCTTTTGTTCTAAATGTTATGGACAGCTCACTAATGTTCATATATACATATTTCTTCGATGATCTTGAATTTAAAAGCTGTATGTGTAGCATGAATGCTCCTCCTCTAACTCCCTAATTTGATGCTAGCCATGTTACTATGGTGACACAGGCCTCACATCAATTGCTGCGTGGCCATACAGCGTCTTTCTTTCCCTGTCATTTGACCTCTGACGGCACTTAACCACTTAATCCTATCTGAATGGATATTTCCATCCAGATAGGTGCTGCTAATTTCTATCTGGAAGGATATTTCCATTCAGTTTTTAAGCAGCGATGTGCGCACACGCACGGAGTGTGCCCTGGCGTTTTTCCGTGTCGGCGGTTGGGGAAGATAAGCATGGCTTCTCCAAACCAACTGCAGTGCCTGTGATGAATGGACATGACCCCGATCAGGAGCCATGTCCATTCATAATAAAGATCGTGAATAAACAGAAAAAAAATGGTAAACCAGGAACTGTTTCTAATGCCATCTGGTGGCAAAAAGTTAAATTACACACTACACATTTTTTAAATTAAAATATTAATATATTTTAGTCATTTTCAAAGCCCCTCCCCCCACCCCAGTTACCAAGTAAATACATTGGAAAACAAATAAAATCCATAAATAGTTGCCTTAGGGACTCTATTTTTTATATTTATGTCATGATGGTATATTACTGTTATGTTTGTGCATAAGGGCTTACAATTGATGGGACATGAAAAAAAAACCCTTAAAAAAAACCTTTATTTCCACATAATATATTAATGCCTTACATTGTGCTAGGGACATAATTTAAATGTTGTGATAGCCAGGACTAATGGGAGAATAAAATGGGTGGGATTTATTTATAGTAGCATTGTTTATTTTCAAAACTATAGGGGATGGAATAGGAGAAATAGTGTATTTTTCTTTCATTTGTGTGTTTGCCTATAAAATGCATAGAAAATAAAGTAATTACTGAAAACAAATATCACTCACGAAAAGCTTAATGTGTGGCAAAAAAACAACAACAACAAGATATAGATCATTTACACGTGATGAGTAGGGATAAAGTTATTGGCGAATAAATAGGAGGAGCGCTGACAGGGGAAAATTGCTTCCATCCTGAAAGTGAATACACCTGCAGGCTAAAGTGGTTAAAGGACATCTGAGCTGAAAATAAACTGATGAGAAAAACAATTGTATCTACCCTCCTTCTCCTAAAAATTACTTTTTTTAAAATATCCCATGGTTTTATTTCATAATTACATCTAATTTTTAATTTTTTTGCTGTTTCATTGTTCCTGCTCAATGACACCTTCATTGAAGTATGCCGGAGCTCAAATCTATGAATTTTTAACCCTTTTTAATCTTTTTCCTGATCACAGAAGCAATTTACTGACAGGAAAGGGTTTTATGCTTGTAATTACTTATCAGTGAGGACTGAGCTATCATCTGACCTGGTCCCAACCTGGATAGAAACTGTCACTTCCATACCTGATGTTTTACTCTTTCAGGCAGTGAAAAAAAAGAACACAGCCTTGTTATTTATGAACTTGGCACTGTACATGCACCTGTCTATCTCATCATGTCACCTGTCACCTCTGTTGTTCTAAAGGAACGGAACACTGCTGGAGGCGTGGTCTCTGAGTAAGCCGGGCTTCTCTGGTGACACGTGTTAGACCTAGAAGGTGGCTGCAGCGTGCTGTAGTGGGGCGGTGTGCAGAAAATATGGTGGTTTGGGCTTATCACTTTATACAGAGTTCAGATTCTTCCAGGACATCACCTGACTGGGAGCATTTATGTGTGCATACCTGTATGTACATACCTGTATGTACAATATAGATATATATACTGGTGTTTTTTACCCAGATAGCACTTTGGCTTGTACATTTGCACTTTGCATCTTGAAAAAAAATAACTTAAAGATACTTATTTCTTCTATCCTATAAGTTCCTATACCTGTTGTAATGTGCTCTGGCTTACTGCAGCCTTTTCTAGTTGCACTGTCTCTGCAATATATCTAATCTTCTTTTCTTTGTCAAGCTTTGTCGACCCAGAGAGGAATGCACTGCCTCTGCTGTGATAGGGAGAAGTTATGCACGCCACCTCCACGCCCCCTGCAGGCTCTGTGTGTTTTTATGTGTGTTGTGTGTTTATCCCTCACAGACAGGTCTCTGCTCTCAGTTTTCTTAGTTTGTGAGGCTGAGGGGGGAAGGAGCTGCTGCCTGTCACATGCTAATCCCAGACTACGTGCAGATAATTCACTATGTAATAAAAAACTTTTATTTTACTGTAACATGATATATATATATATATATATATATATATATATATATATATATATATATATATATATATATATATATACAAACATCCCTTCCTGATTAGCAGCCATATTTTTTGTTTGTAAACATTGCCTAAAACTGGTGATTAAAAACCAGGATTGTGGCGGGGAGCGGCGTAAACGGCAAAGAGGGACCCAGGAGATCACAGTGACTCGATTGGTATGTTTTTTACTGTACAAATCGGACAGTACAGATTCTCTTTAAGAACTATATTCTATTATTAACTGTATACTTACTGAATTATTATGTATCATGGTCTGGATTGGTGATGATTTTGTATGCATACTATAGGCTAATTGCACTTAGCACCTTATACTTTAGTTTTTATGCACTTCCCATTGCCTGCATTGTTCATTTACTGAATATAAATCCTTGTATATATGCGCTCAACACCAATGTACAACCTGGAAAAAAAACACACTGGAAAAAAACACTGGGGGAAAAAAATGCCCCTGATGAGTGTGCATGCACGAAACATGTAGGGCGGAGCTTACAGGCGTGGAGTGGTTGGCGTGGAGCAACTTGTTACTGTATGCTTATGTATACTGGGATCATGTGAGTGTAATTGCTTTTAATATATTTTAAGACCTATACGGTGGTGATATTGAGCACAGATAATCTGTTTGGAGCACTGGTGTGATGTAAAGGACAATTTAATGTTGATACAGAGTCACGCTATGGTTTTTTGTTTCTTTTTTTATTTTTTTATTTTGAGCACTCTATTGAAGAGGGACCTCTTCTGCAGTACATGAGAACGCAGCGTCTGGATGAAGTGAAAGGAGTGCATCATTTACTGATTATGCATGCATATTGATACTCTCTTATATGTATTGTTAGGCTCCAGCCACATACTTATCCTTCGCAGCCACCCATCTCCATCCCTTTGCTTTTAATGGTTATTGTCTCCCCCTGTTTTGGTTTCCCTATTGTGGGCTCCTTGTCTTGTTTATTTTAATTGAAATTATCAATAATAAAAATGATATATTTACATTTTTGTTCAATTGGTGCGTTGTGAGATCTTTTTTTCTCCTAAATATGTATGATTGCTTTGCTCTAGATACGCACACTTGTAGTGGCTGGATAGTGTACTGGTTAAAGAAACTCTGAAGTCTCATAAAAATCACGTTTTTATATTAAAAATCTCTTTAACATGATAGCCCTAACTAAAATGCTGCATCCCCGCGGCAGAATGCTAACTAAATCCCCCCTAACACCACCCCCACCCCCCCACCCCCGCAAAATCCACAACTTTCTTGTGGATTTTGCTGCCCCGGGAGGTAGAGCTTTCAGCTGCAGCTCTGCCTCCATGCGCGTCAATCCGGGCATATCTCCGCCTCTCCCCCGCCCCTCTCAGTGAGGGAAGACTGAGAGGGGCAGGGGGAGATCCACGTTGATAGATGCGTGTAGAGGCAGAGCTACAGCCAAAAGCTCTGTCTTTCACAGATGCGCTCCCCGCAGTGTGCAACGTGGAGGAATTTAGTTAGTGTTCAGCTGCGGGATGCAGCGTTTTAGTTAGGGCAATAATGTAAAAGAGATTTTTAACATAAAAACCTGATTTTTATGATACTTCAGAGTCTCTTTAAGGGCTCTGCCTTTGACATGGGAGACCAGGTTTTGAATCCTGCACAGGCATACACCGCCTCTGCCAGACTGAAAAGTGCTAACATTTATTAAACTAGGAGGTACTTTAGCTTCCAATATGGTTTGCATGCAAAGTATATTATACTAGACACTTGCGCCACGGTGCAGATTTGCATATGATTTGCATCTGAATTGAATGCGAAGTGTGCAGAGACAAGCAAAACAGACAAATGATAAGCGCTCAAGGATGCACCTGAATTGTAAGCCATCAGCGGCAATGCAGAGCCCCCTAGGGCTGAATACATGCCTCTAATGCAAAACAGATGCAAAATTATGTGCTAAATTCTAATCTAAAAATTTGAGAGTGAATTAAAAACAGTGAAGGCAGCTAGCCACTAGTATACTTACCTTCAATTTTGCACAGTGGGAGACATGGTGCGCTTTGAAACAAACCTCATACCTGAATGGTTTATCTGCAATGGTGAGCAGAGCTCCAGAAACTGGACTATATTACACACCCAGCATACACTGCAGGCAAAGAGAGGGAGGGGGAATTAGTGATTAATCTGCATCGGTGGGCAGAGCTCCAGAAACTGGCATTTGTCTGTTTTGCTTGTCTTATGAAATGTGTATACCATTTATGAATAGCAGCACGAGGAATTATGTTTTTATTGCTAGGTGAGTGTTAGGTCTTCCCCAAGGGGGTACGTCACTGCTGTGGGGGAAGTCTATTAGGTCATAATTTGTGCACTAATTATCACTGAAGCTAACACCCCCCCCCCTTGGTCTATAGTGATGCAGGGTGTGTAATATAGTGCAGTTTCTGGAGCTCTGCCCACTGGTGCAGATTAATCACTAATTCCCCCTCCCTCTCTTTGCCTGCAGTGTATGCTGGGTGTGTAATATAGTCCAGTTTGTTTGAAAGCGCTGCCATGTCTCCCACTGTGCAAAACTGAAGTGTGCAGAGAGTCTATATAGGTGCTGCACACTGAGCTGGTGGTCATTTCAGATGCAGCCTTAGTGGTATGCGCTGGCGTTCTCCTCGCTGTTCTACCAAATATTAGGATTATTACATAGATTGTGTTTGGATATGATTTGGGCTCTTGTTTCTTTGCATAATTTTGTATCATCTGCGATGTTTACTTATCCTTCAATCTAATCCTGTAAACCACATAAATAGGACCAGAGACACGTAATGTGTGATGCAAGAAATTTAATGTCTAGAGAAAGAAAAATCACAGAGAGAGTAAATCATTATTTAGGGGTTACAAGGGGGAGCCTATGTGGAGCATTTGAAGGGAAATTGATTCGTTTCTTGTATTGATTAGAAGGAAAACTAATGATTCGTGTTCAGTACTACATTCTACTGTAAGTCTTCAGCTCCTGTGAAATAAAAACAAATAATAATGAATGATATGAACAGATGTATACATTTATGATAGGAAAAAAAAATATTTAAATGCAGAAAATGACAAATAGCGTATCAACTGAGAGATTTAGAGCGGCTCTTACCTCCGCAAAGGGGTAGGAGCCGCTCTAAATCCTTCCATTCCAGCCACCGATCATTGTCCTCACCAGCTGTCCCTGATGCAAGCAGTTTTTTGTTAACTAGATACCGGCGATTTAAGCTCCGCCCCCACAGTTTAAGCCCCCTGCATCACTGTCAAGTACAGCCAGTCTAATAGCTACTCCCCCTGAAGTGCCAGCCGCCCAGCGCTGTTTATAGAGCAAGTGCTGAGGAGAGAGCCACGTTAGTCAGCTATAAGGTATGAGTGAGGCACAGTGAGCAGCTCCAGTGAGCAGCTCCTACCCCCGCAGCTAAGGAGGATCAGTGCTGAGCGGGGGATCAGCATTCTCAGCCGCTGCCTGAATATGTAATGAGTGGGGGTTTGTCCATTCTCCTGCGTGGAGGGGGAAGCAGAATTTTGGCATCAAGCAATCTTAGCAGTCCAGAGGGACACAATCTGGCTGGCTGGCCGCACTAGGGGGGCAGAATGCAGCAGATGCAGAGTAGAGAGGACTCTTGATACTCGGCTGCAAGTCCGAAATTTAGGTCTGATGCGAGTATAAGTCGACCCCCCAACTTCACAAAAGTAGATCTGACCTAATTTTCTCGACTTATAGTCGAGTATATATACGGTACTCCATACAATGCTGAAGAAGATGTTGGCACTATATAAATACTAACTAATAATAAAGGAGGACACTGGAAACAAGAGGACAAGATTTTTCAAAAAAGACCTTGACATTTTTGAAAAAAAAATCAATGTTAATGTTCGGGGGAAAAAGTTGCCATTTAAATGTGGTAAAATAACATATTTTTTAAAGGTAAGTATTTATGTTTAATTAAGATTAATAAAGGACTTTTTGTTGTGTTTTTATTTTATTATTTTATCTAGAATTCTCCAGATTCTCATTGGTCTGTTAATAGACTAATAGGGAGCCTTGGAGGGAAATTTAAAGATGCCTTTGCTTTAGTTATACTTAGTATACCGTATATATTCGCAAGCAAGCCAAATTTTTGACCCCCCCAAAAGTGGTCCAAAAGTTGGGGGGTCGGCTTGCTTGCTAGTCATGTCCCCCCGGCCGCCACTGCTGCTATTACCTTACTGGCGGCCTCTAATATTCCCCTCTCCGTCTCCGTGCAGGGCATGTAAATTGTTCACAGCAGCTCGCCCCACGCCGGCAGCTGTGTGATGACGGAGGAAGTGTAGAGAGAGCGGTTCCCATAGTAACAGCGATACATATCGCCGCTACAGGTAGCCGCTCTCTATGCTTCCTCCGTCATCACACAGCTGCCGGCGTGGGGCGAGCTGCTGTGAACTATTTACATGCCCTGCACGGAGACGGAGAGGGGAATATTAGAGGCTGCCGGTAAGGTAATAGCAGCAGAGGCGGCGGCGGCCGGGGGGGAACTACCTACCTACCTACCTACGCAGCACTATACTCGGCACTATCTACCTATACTGGGGCACTATACTAGCTATACTGGAGCACTATGCTAGCCATACTGGGGCACTATGCTAGCTATACTGGGCACTATACTACCTATACTGGGCACTATACTAGCTATACTGGGCACTATACTAGCTATACTGGACACTATACTAGCTATACTGGGCACTAGTGCTAGCTATACTGGGCACTATACTACCTATATTGAGCACTATACTAGCTATACTGGGCACTATACTAGCTATACTGGACACTATACTAGCTATACTGGGCACTATACTAGCTATACTAAGCACTTTACTAGCTATACTGAGCACTATACTAGTTATACTGAGCACTATACTAGCTATACTGAGCACTATACTGAGCACTATACTAGCTATACTGAGCACTATACTAGCTATACTGAGCACTATACTAGCTATACTGAGCACTATACTGGCTATACTGGGCACTATACTAGCTATACTGAACACTATACTAGCTATACTGGGGCACTATACTAGCTATACTGAGCACAATACTAGCTATACTGAGCACGATACTAGCTATACTGGGGCATTTTACTAGCTATACTGGGCACTGTACTAGCTATACTGAGCACTACCTACCTATACTTGGCACTATACTAGCTATACTGAGCACTATACTAGCTGTACTGGGCACTATACTAGCTATACTGAGGCACTACCTACCCATACTGGGCACTATACTAGCTAACTAGAGCTGGGGCAGAAAGTGATGGTGTGTGGAGGCAGCCGACTGAGATCTTTCAATCAAGCTCATAGAGGATATTGGCATGGGATCATTTCTGAGGATATTGGTGTGGGAAATTTTTTTTAAAGGTGGTAAGTATTCATGTTTAATCAAGATGAATAAAGGGATTTTTTGTTGTGTTTTTATTTCTTTTACCCCTTTGTGGAAAAGGATAAGGGGTATTATGCACCCCTATACTCATATTACCTGCCGAGGTGGCTGGCATCTGGAGGTCCCCTTCTGAAAGGGGACCCCTGGATGCCATCTTAAACCCCCAGGCCGTAGAGATGTGCTAACATCAAATTATGGGTTTGTGAACAGTGAACGCAAACTTCTGCAAATGTCTGTGAACATGCGAACCGCCGTAGACTTCAATGGGCAGGCACATTTTAAAGCCTACCTGGACTTTTTTCTAGCCACAAAAGTGATGGATAAGTTGTTTCAAGGGGTGTAACACCTGGACTGTGGCATGCCAGAGGGGGATCCATGCCAAAAGTCCCACCTAAATTTACGGAGTTGATGCAAAGTTGGGTTTTAATCCCTAAAGGTCAGAAATCACAGTACATTCCTACAAATAATGCACTGGGGTGGTTCTGTGCCTGCAACTTAATGTGGCCACAATAGCAGTAGTGTGCACAGCTCTGGGTGTCAGTGGGCTGTGGAGTGTCACACACAGAGAAATGCAATAGTTCTATTGGAATACAGTGAAAAAAAAGCACTGCAGTGGTATTGTGCCTGCAACTTAATGTGGCCACAATAGCAGTAGTGATCACAGCTATAGGTGTTAGTGGGCTATGGAGTGTCACACACAAAATAAAAACAGTAGACCGATGTGCTAGCCATCAAAAGGGCTGTTTGGGGTGGTTTCAGCAAGTAGTCAGTGAGGAACAAGAACCCAGGCCTAGCTATTTCTTTCCCTACCTATCTGCAGAAAGCCTGACCCTGCTCTCACTAACAGCAGCCAGCAGAGAATGAATCCAATATGGCCACCACAGCTGCTTTTTAATAGGGGCGGGGAAGGGGTGGGGGTCAAGGAGGGGTTGCTAGCTGATTAGCTGCCATGTGTCTGCTGACTGTGAGGTAAGGGGTCAAAGTTTGGCTCCATGATGATGTATAGGGAGTGGGTTTAACATGCCAAATGTTTGCAGTTCGCTGAGAATGGGAACAGCAGAAATTTTGACAGAAACTGTCCACTGCCTGGCCATCTCTTTTGTTAAACCCCCCCCCCCCCCCGAGGCACCAGAGGTGGGGAAGAGCCCTTTGTCCTTGGATTGGACAAGGGCCTCCTCCGCAATACCACTGTCCAGGGTTTGGTACACTTGCTAAACTTTTTTTTAAAGAAATTTTGGCTGCAAAGATGCCCTGAAAGTTTTAGAAGTTTGCCTGCCAATAAAGTCTATGGAGCCCGCAGTGAATGGCTGGTTCAAAAGCATTAGTAGTAAATTTGCTTTTGCAAATTCCAAAACTCGATGTCCGGGCCATCAGTAATCATACATAAATAGTCCAGGACTGACCGGCTCACCACTGGCTCAAACATGCTGATATCACAATGAGCCAGGAAACTAGTAAAAAAAATCTGCTTTACAGCCAGAAAACTAGCAGTCTCAAAAGATGATCAGTGATGGCTGTTTGTATATTTTTTCATAATCTGCAAGATGTTTTGAAAAATTAACCATTAAAAAAGAATTTGCACAAAAACATGTATTTTCTGGTGACTATTTCGTACTTGATCCTCCTCTGCTTTTCCACTGTCCAGGGTTTGGTACACTTTATTAACTTTTTTTAAGAAATTGTGGCTGCAAAGATGCCCTGAAAGTTTTAGAAGTTCGCCTGCCAATAAAGTCTATGGAGCCCGCCGCGAACGGCCGGTTCACAAACATTTGTGGTAAATTTGTGTTTGCGAACTCTAAATTTGATTTTCGGGCCATCAGTAATCATACATAAATAGTCCAGTCCAGGGCTTGGACTGACCGGCTCTCCACTGGCCCAAACATGCTGACATCATAATGAGCCCTCCTCTACAGGAAGCTAGTCAAAAAATCAGCTTTACAGCCAGGAAACTAGCAGTCTCCAAAGATGATCAGTGATGGCTGTTTGTAAATTTTCTCAAAAACTACAAGGTCTTTTTGAAAAATTAACCACTAAAAAAGCATGGCTGTTTGCATATTTTCATCATGATATTACTGTAATAATAGAATATGGTCAGCAATACATTGATCATCAAAATGTAATTATTTTATAAAGCGTATATAGAGAGAACAAATTTATTATTATTATTTATGTATTATAATTATTATAACCTCTACTAAGAAATAAGTGCCTTCAGAATGTACTTACCACATGGATGTTGTGTGTCTTTGGGTTATTATTTGCCGCCACCGAGAAGAGCTAGTACTGGATCCAAGAGACCTCCACCACCACTACTACCACCGCCAAGGGCACCACCAAGAAGATTTCTGGGTTGGCTATTTAGTTTGTCAGTAACGTCTGTCTGTAATACAGAAATTGTAAATTCTTTTTAGCCCAGAGCTGCTTTTGTTTAGTCCACTGTTCCCAATGTTATTATTATCTGGGTGGTCACTTACCACACTCCGTTTAGATTCAGTAACGTCACCTTCCTGCAAGACAATAATCAGGCAAATACTAAGCTTTAGTTGCATAGATTTATATATAGATTTTCATGTGTAAATCATTGAAATATTATCTCTGTTGATCATTTACTATTATTATTATTATTATTGATTTATAAAGCACCAACATATTCTGTGGCGCTGTACAAAGTAAGAAACAAACATTGGGTACATAATACAGACAATGGTGTACACTAATATACAAGATACATAATTAGTGACAAAATACACAACAACAACAAAATATACAGCATAGAGAATACAAACTACAGAAGTGGTAATGACAGTGATAAAAGTAACATGATGAATAAAATGTATGATGATTTCCAAGACACAACAGGGGGAGAGAGCCCTGCCCTTGCGAGCTTACAATCTAAAGGGAATGGGGGAAACAAAAGGAGGGGTAGTATGCAACAAATATATAAAGGCAGTGTGTTTTAGGATACCTGGTAGGAGTGCAATTTGGTCTTAGGACAAAGGGAAGTGGCTTAAGGTAGCGCATATGCTTGTCGGAACAAATGAGTTTTTAGAGAGCGTTTGAAAGTAACAAAGGTTGGCGAGTGACGGATGTGTTGTGAGAGGGGATTCCAGAGAAGGGGTGAAGCGCATGCAAAATCTTGTAAGGGTGAATGTGAGGAGATGATTCTAGAGGAGGACAACAGAAGATTGTGTGCAGATCTGAGATTGCGTTTGTATCTGGAAATTAGTGAGGATATGTACCGGGGAGAGAGATTGTGGAGAGCTTTGTAGGTTAGGGTTAGGAGTTTGAACTGAATCCTCTGGTTAATTGGCAGCCAGTGAAGAGCTTGACAGAGAGGGTCAGCAGAGTAAGAGCGAGAAGAAAGATGAATGAGATGAGCAGCTGAGTTCAGTACCGACTGGAGCGGGGCCAGTTTGTTAGCCAGTTTGTTACCAGATAAATAACAACATATCCAAATTAATATACAGTATATGGACAAAAACATTTGTATAATTATCAAATAAAAACAGTAACTTTTACTTCTATCTTTGTGTCAAAAGGGACTGAGACAGTCATGAAAATAAGTTGTTTAGAGTTTGGAACAATTAGAACCTCTGTCAGCTCTTTATTGCTGTACCTCACTTCATGTTCCAGGGACCTTCTACACTAACAATAGAGCCCAGATTGTCACTGGAACAGGAAGTCAGGGAAATGCTGCACAGATAACAGTAACAACCATTAACATCAGAAGTGTTGACAAGCAAATATCACTTGGCACCACCCCTGTACTGCCACCTGCCAGGCTTTGCACTAACTTTGCACCACTAACATACCACAGTCCATCAGACAGGACACTGACCTATTGGGTTTTATGGAGTCACACATACACAGTAATGGTGTGGGATATTGGCAACGAGTGTTATTGAGTTAATAAATTGACCCTATATTGGGGTGAGTATAATTGCATTTCAAGAAGGGCCGTAGACAGTAGTAGGGATGATTATGATGAGCTAATTACACTTTTGCAAAATGTGTGTAATTTTAAAGTGAGATTGTCAGCCACAAAACCAAATTCTATGTAAACACTGCAGTGCGTTTAACCACTTGAGGACTGCAGTGTTAACCCCCCCCCTAAAGACCAGGCTCACTATTGATAAATTGGCCACTGCAGCTTTAAGGCCAAGCTGCAGGGCCGTACAACACAGCACACGAGTGATCCCCCCTTTCCCCCCCACCAACAGAGCTCTCTGTTGGTGGGGTCTGATCGCCCCCCCCCTGTTTTTTTTTTTATCAATGTTTATGTTTATATTTTTTTATAAAAATGCCTTTTTTAACATTTATTCCCTGCTCCCTCCCCCCCCCCCCCAGCCAATCAGCGTGATCAGCTGTCATAGACTCCAGCCTATGACAGCCGATCACTCCCCAGTGTATGGAAGGGACAGCCGTGTCACACGGCTGTCCCCAGTGCAATGCTGCTGCCGATCGCAGCGCTGTACAAGTAAATAGATGGCGATCACGCTGTCTAACAGTCTCCCGAGTGCCGATTGCCGCTCGGAGACTGAAGAGAGGGCGGAGCTCCGCCCTCCGAGCATGAGATGTGCGCGCAGCATGCGCGCAATCTCATGCAAATTAGAGCCCCAAGACTTGACACCAATTGGCATTAGGTGGTCCTGGGGCTGCCTCCGCGTTCACGCTCATTGGCGTGAGGTGGACTTTAGGTAGTTAAAATACTGCCAAAAATCTCTCTCTACAAGTCCAAGCTCTCCAATCTATTCAGGAATCTCTCTGCTGTTATTATAGTTTCTCAGTCCCCCAAGCTCTTTTCTGAGCCATTCCCAATGACCCTCCCACCTTCTTGCTTCTCACTGATTGGTTGAACAGACTGCTGCCTAGCTGAAACATTATCCTCTGCTCACTCATGTTTACAAGCAAGGCTGAAGTGACTCAGTGATTGGAGGAGAAAAGTAAAAACAAAAGTTAAGGGAAGAAATGACATCACGATTTAGCCTAAAACTGTGGACAAAAGACATGGTTCCCATCAGGAACAGAATTCTCATCATTTACTATATAAAATTCACTGAAATCAAAACATGGACAGTACAATACATATGTTATGGGAGTAGATCAAGGATTTATCTACGTATATATATATATATATATATATATATATATATATATATATATATATATATATATATATATATATATACAGTGGATTGCAAAAGTATTCGGCTGCTTTGTGAGGACCTCAGTAGTTGTCTAAGAGAATATTGGAAGCAACAACACCGTGAAGTCCAAAGAACACACAAGACAGGTCAGGGATCAAGTTATTGAGAAATTTAAAACAGGCTTAGGCTACAAAAAGATTTCCAAAGCCTTGAACATCCCACGGAGCATTGTTCAAGCGATCATTCAGAAATGGTAGGAGTACGGCACAACTGTACACCTACCAAGAAAAGGCCATCCACCTAAACTTACAGGCCGAACAAGGAGAGCGCTGATCAGAAATGCAGTCAAGAGGCCCATGGTTACTCTGGATGAGCTGCAGAGATCTACAGCTCAGGTGAGAGACTCTGTCCATAGGACAACTATTAGTCATGCACTGTACAAAGTTGGCCTTTTTGGAAGAGTGGCAAGAAGAAAGGCATTGCTAACAGAAAGCATAAGAAGTCCCGTTTGCAGTTTGCCACAAGCCATGTGGGGGACACAGCAACCATGTGGAAGAAGGTGCTCTGGTCAGATAAGACCAAAATGGAACTTTTTGGCCAAAATGCAAAACGCTATGTGTGGCAAAAAACTAACACTGCACATCACTCTGAACACACCATACCCACTGTCAAATATGGTGGTGACAGCATCATGCTCGGGGGGTGCATCTCTTCAGCAGGGACAGGGAAGCTGGTCAGAGTTGATGGGAAGATGGATGGAGCCAAACACAGGGCACACTTGGAAGAAAACCTCTTGGAGACTGCAAAAGACTTAAGACTGGGGCGGAGGTTCACCTTCCGGCAGGACAACGACCCTAAACATAAAGCCAGGGCAACAATGGAATGGTTTAAAACAAAACATATCTATGTGTTAGAATGGCCCAGTCATAGTCCAGATCTAAAACCAATCGATAATCTGTGGCAAGATCTGAAAACTGCTGTTCACAAACGCTGTCCATCTAATCTGACTGAGCTGGAGCTGTTTTGCAAAGAAGAATGGGCAAGGATTTCAGTCTCTAGATGTGCAAAGCTGGTAGGGACATAACCTAAAAGACTGGCAGCTGTAATTGCAGCAAAAGGTGGTTCTACAACATATTGACTCAGGGGGCCGAATAATTACGCACACACCACTTTGCAGTTATTGATTTGTAAAAAATGTTTGGAATTATGTATGATTTTCGATCCACTTCTCACATGTACACCACTTTGTATTGGTCTTTCATGTGGAATTCCAATAAAATTGATGCATGTTTGTGGCAGTAATGTGACAAAATGTGGAAAACTTCAAGGGGGCTGAATACTTTTGCAACCCACTGTGTATATATATATACAGTATATATATATATATATATATATATATATATATATATATATATATATATATTTATTTTATTTTTATTTTTTTCCCTGGCACAGTATGGCTTATCCTCCTGCTTTAATGAATTTGATTATGATTGTAATGTAAAATCCTAATCACAAATTACGACCATACATGAAATTATCATTATTGCAATTTTTTTTGTAATTACAGTTATTTTTGTGACATTTTTGTAATTACAAAATGTTTTCATAATTATTATTTGTGTGAAGAGCTTTGCATTAAACCATTACCATTTTGTATAACTTGCAATTTCATGTAATTTTTTTGTAAGTTCCCAAAAATATGAAATTAGGAATGAAACATGAAATGATGATATAATGCAAAATCACAACAAAATCACAAGAAAATCACGAATGACACATTTTCTAGTAATTACATATTATAAATGTCTCCCTTGCCATATAAACAGAGAACTGGCATGTTTTAAACCAAGAGGTAGGTATACTAATTGGCAAGTTCTGAAGAAGAAAGAGAATTTTAGGCAGTATAATCATTTTAATGAAAGAGAACCTACCTTGGTTGTTAAAACATCCACAATCCCAGCTAGCAAGCATCTTCCTACTATCACCAATATCAGCATTATAGTTGAGGGACAAAACATTGGTTAAGTTGCCACTGGTCCTAATCCCTAAATACTTGATGCAATCTCCCTTTCATTTATAATTACAAAAAATATTTCATGTATTGCATTAGAGTGAGGGTACAAAATTGGAATGGAATTCCTGTAACAAAGCGACAACCCTCTCTACCGAGTTCCCTGGGTCCAAAAGTGATAATCGTAAATCCTCTGCAAATCCCATTACCTTAAAGAGACTCCGTAACAAAAATTGCATCCTGTTTTTTATCATCCTATAAGTTCCAAAAGCTATTTTAATGTGTTCTGGCTAACTGCAGCACTTTCTGCTATCACAGTGTCTGTAATAAATCAATGTATCTTTCCCCTGTCAGACTTGTCGGCCTGTGTCTGGAAGGCTGCCAAGTTCTTCAGTGTTGTGGTTCTGCTATGAACTCCCCCTTCTCTGCACACTGCCTGTGTATTATTTAGATTAGAGCAGCTTCTCTCTTCTCTCTCATCTTTTACAAGCTGGATAAATCGTCCTCTGAGCTGGCTGGGCTTTCACATACTGAGGAATTACAGACAAAGGCAAAGCTGTCTGCACTCTGCAGGAAGAAAAGAGCAGCCTGAAACTTCAGTGCATGAGAACAGGGGGAAGAAACACACAAATGATCTCTTGAGATTCAAAAGGAAGGCTGTATACAGCCTGCTTGTGTATGGATGTATTTTCTATGTGTGGACATACTGTACATCAACCTACTTCCTGTTTTGGTGGCCATTTTGTTTGTTTACAAACAAACTTTTTAAAACTGTTTTTAACCACTTTTAATGCGGGGAGCGGGAGCGGCGAAATTGTGACAGAGGGTAATAGGAGATGTCCCCTAACGCACTGGTATGTTTACTTTTGAGCGATTTTAACAATACAGATTCTCTTTAAGTTGTGCACCATTAATGTCTAATCCATGAATGTCTGGGTCAGGCTCAGTCTGCACAGACTGCAGCAAGGGTTCCAGCACTAGATTGAAAAGATATGGGGACATTGGACATCCCGGCCTCACTCCATTTGTGACCCGGAAGCTTTTACCGTTGATCAAGGTGTGGGCTGATTGACATAGACCCTTCACCATGTTGACAATTTTTGGTCCAAACCCAAACATGTCCATCACTGAGAAAAATAATTTTCTATTCAGTCAGTCGAATGCCTTCAGCATTGATGATAATAAGTACTTATTTACTACTTACTGCATTTTTAACAATATACTGTATTTTTTGGACTATAAGACGCACATGACCATAAGACGCACCTAGGTTTAGAGGAAAAAGAACAGGGGGGGGGAAATATATATATACTAAACCTGGTGCATCCATGGTGAAGGGGCATCTTGTGGAATATGCCCCCTGTGTACCTCATGTGTCTCCCTGTGTCCTCCTCTGTCCGCCTCGTGTCCTCTTGTGTCCCCCCCATGTGTCCTCCTCTATGCCCCTTTTTGTATCCTCCTCTATGCCCCTTTGTGTCCCCCTGTGTCCACTGTTTGTCTTCATGTTCTCCTCTGCATGGGCATAGTACAGGGAGTCCCTGACATTGCGGTGGGTTAGAGGTTCGTATTGGCGGGCGTTCACAAGTCAGGAACTCCCTGCACTTGGACTATAAGACGCAGCGACTTTTTCCCCCCACTTTTAGGGGAGAAAAAGTGAGTCTTATAGTCCAAAAAATACAGTATATAAAATTGATTGTTATATACAGTATATGCTTACTTGTAACCATTTATTTCTACAGAAACCAATTTACTGATGGCCCAGTAGTGCATCAGGGGCTATAACCACCCTTTTTGACAAGATTTTAGAGTAAATTTTGGTGTCAGTATTTATAATAGAAATAGGCCGAAACTTGCTACAGTCCATGCTCAACTGACCCTTCTTAGGAATAACTGAAACCAATGCCTCATTTGTTTGATTTGAGAAGGTTGGATATCATCTTTATCATTAACCAGTGTACACAAATGGGTGAGGTTAGCTGGTACATTTTGTTTTGTTCTTTGTTTTGTTTTTTTTCAGCTCTTTGATAGCTGCTACCAACTCACCTTTCCTAATTGGAGCCTCTATGGAGTCCCTTAGTAAGGGGTCAAGTTCAGCATATGGGCACTTTTTAAGGAATTCATGTCTTTCATCTGAGTGGCTGCCTTCTTTTAGGTTGTACAAATGTGTATAATAGTCAGTGAATGTCATACCCATATTGTTAGTGCTAATTATTATTATTATTATATTTATATAGAACTGACATCTTACACAGCACTGTGCAGTATATATATATATATATTTTTTTATTTATTTATCTTTTTTTTTTGTCTTGTCACTAACTGTCCCTCAAAGGAGCTCACAATCTAATCCCCACCATTGTCATATGTCTATGTATACATCACGTAGTGTATGTATTGCAGTCTAAGGCCAATTTTAGGGGGGAGCCAATTCACTTATCTGTATGTTTTTGGAATGTGGGAGGAAACTTGAGAGCCCAGAGGAAACCCACAAAGACACAGGGAAACACACAAACTCCTTGCGGATAGTGACACAGGGAAACACACAAACTCCTTGCGGATAGTGCCCTGGCTGGAATTCGAACCATGGACCCAGCGCTGCAAGACAACTAACCACTATGCCCCCGTGCTGTCCCTAATTAGTGGCCTACCATCGTGGTCTATGCGGGTTTGGATACATTTGTCAGCTTTTTCCTTTCTTAACAGTTCTGAAAGTATTTTCCTGACTTATTCCTGCCTAATAATTGTTGCTTTCTATAAAAACTGCTTTTCAACTTTTTTATCTAGTACTTTATTAATGAATGCTCTGGTATTTTTGAGTTTATTCAGGACTTTGATGGAAAGACCTGCCTTATGTTCTGCCTCTAGTTGGCTTCATTGATTAAATAGTGACTCAAGCTGTGAGAGACAGTTGGAGATAAGGTTTTACTGCAGGAAAGTTCTAAGGGTAATTAGCTCTGCCTTGTTTTACAGTTTAAAATACAGAGTGCGGATTCTAAACTGCAACAGTGACAGTATGATGCAATATTATAAATAAAGCCATATAACTGAAAATAATGAATATGAGACTCTTTTTGTTGCTACTAATGTTCTATGCATTATCTGTACTGTACATACAATTCATTATTTCACAAGTTTGATTTCTCTTCAGATTTGCTTTAACTTTACATTGATATTATTGATGTTGCTGTAAACTAGTACATAGGTAGGGAGGAACCATTACCCGTTATGTAGTCAAAAACATGCAGATAAACTGAGACAAACCTATTCAGACAAGCTTATTATTTGCTATGGCTAGAATGTGAAGCTCACGGCCTCATCTGCTAAACCTTTTGCCTACTCCCCCCTTATCTCCACCCCGCTACCCTCTAGATTGTAAGCTTACAGGTCCAGGTATTTCCTCTATATCTTTCCTGTTTCTTTGCATTTCATCCAATGAACATCTATCAGTATTGGTGATTTTTTTTTTCAAACTAGACCTCAATTGTGTGTATCAGTACTTGATTTACTCGTTGTCCAGATTGTACAGTATGTTGAACTGCTTATGTATCTATGCTCCACATTATTGTTTGTGTTTTGTGAAACAGTTAATTTCGGCGTGCGGCGCTGGGCACCGAAGCTGGGAGCCATCATAACAGCAATGCATTGCTGTGTGCTCCGCATAACGGTAATTGTCAGACCCCGAATTACATCTCCCTCCGAGTTCCGACAACTCAGAGGGGAATAGTATTTAACCCTTCCAGGGAGTTTAGCAGCAGCAGGAAGAGCCGTCATGCACTCTTTTTTTGTGCATTATACAATGCTATAGAAGATACTACAGAAATAAAAATAATAGCTATCGTCTCCAGAAATTAGCCTTAGTTTATGATAGTCCTATGACTATGATAGAAATTAGATTGTGAGCTCTTCTGTGGACGGTCAGTGACATGATTAAATAAGATGTCGGTGCTATATTAATAAATATATTAATATATTAATAATTACACAGCCCCCTATTGCCTTAGTTGTCTTTTAGAACATAAATAAAACAGTTTTAGTGGTTTGTTCTGGTCTCTGGAGAGTAGCAATGGCAACCAAATGCCCCAGAATGGCATGAGAAGACCATAGGGGGTAATGTGTTTGGCAGTGGGGGGGGGGAGGGGCAATTTTGGTAAAACAGAAATCTTTTCATTCACAGCTCTGTAAGATCCTCTTTTCCTTTTTACTGGCTGTGTCTAATCAGTAACAATTTATATTGGTGTTACATACTTTCTTCTGCAAGTACTTAAGTTAAATAAAGCATTTGCTTTGTAATGTTAGCCTCTTCTCCTGTAAATGTACCAAATTGTATTGGCCAAGCATTGGTCTGCTCCTTCAAAAAGGGCCAAAAAAAGCTCTTATTATACCACATGTAGTGAGTTGTGTTTGAGGAGTGTGTTAGAAGATGTGACTGTCTAACCAACAGTTAGACTAGCCTCAGACCACAGGATACTGAGGAGGTTTAACTAAAAATGTAGGCCGGCTTCAGTGTCGCAGTAAAAGGACCTGGAAGAGTCTCTCTGAAATAAAAATATAAAAAAAAAGTTTTCCAAAATAGTTACCGTCTTTACCGCAAAGGAAAAATAGACAGAGATCTTCCTAACAGTAGGGCCATCCTCCTCTTAGAGGCCAAAAGCCCTTGAAGGATTGGTCATAACAAAAGACAAAACCCGTTGGCATCAAGAGTAGAGGCAGTAAACACTGGGAAAGGTTTCCTAAAGATTTACAATGAAAACATTTTCTTACCATAGTTCCTTTTGTTTCCTCATCAGGGCTTCCAGACTGTAAAATAGAGGGTTAGATAATCAGGTGAATCATAGACTGCAGGAGAAATCAACATCTACATGAAGAATAACAAATAAGCTAGATTTCACCTGAAAACAACGGCGCTGCCGACAGAGGCGCTGAAGACAAAGGCGCTGCACCTATCTGTACAACCTTGGAGTTACTCCTGCTCTTGTATTTGCCTGAGGAAGCGGGCTTGGGACCCGCGAAATGAGTTGCATAATTTTATGTGGAGTACTGATTAAATATATTTTTCTGGATACCATATATGGTGGTTGGGTCATATATCTTGGGAAGACGGATCCACCCCGGGCCCCCAATTTTTTATTTGGTTTTAATAGACTACTAATTTTTATTCTGCTGGCGCCTCTGTAACTACTACAAATATCACCTGAAAAGAAGTTCTATTTTCATCTACAGAAGTGTGTGTTTAGGAGATCACACGCTGGAAATTAACAAATGTTACTTTCGCTGAAAAATAAATAAATAAATAAAGTTGTAAGCTTAGCTATCAGTTTGGCTTCTTACATTGCAAAGTTTAATGGCTTATCTCTCACCAACCTATCAGTGAGGATCTGGGGCTCCCATTCACATTGTACTTGGCCTACAGCATGGTAGGAGCCTCCAGACAGTCTTCTGAAAACTACTAAAAGAGTGCCGAGTGCTGAGATTACTGTTTCTATGGCTAAAAAGACAAGTTCCAGCTTTCTATCCATACTTGGAATCACAACTGGATCATTAGTGAATACATAGTATAACAGTAACGGCAACAGCATTGTGATAAACATGTCAATTGTGGTGCTGTTTTACCACTAGTGCAATTCATTTTTCCCCAAAATTGCAATCCTCTGCCTGCACAACTTCATTGTTGCTGCGCTCATATACCCTACAGATCGCAGCACAATCCTAGTAGTGGAAACTGAAGCTATTGCGATCACAATGCAGATCAATTGCACTTATGATTGCATTACCTAGTGGGAAAGGGCCCTTAGTGTTGGTCTTTGAATTCAACATATAAAGTACAGAACATCTGAATATTGCTAACCACTGTACCATTTCAGTACCGGACAGGTGGACAGGATCAAGGGCAGTTCACTCACTTGCCTGTCAATCTGGCATTGTCGGGTGATAATATAATGTTCCGATTGTTCCAAAGAATTGTTCTAACAGAAAGTTGCCATGTTGTTTAATTTGATCTCTGTTGTTGATTAAATCTATGTTATAGATCATACAAGACTGATGTTTATTTTTAAATCTATCTTCCAGCTCCTGCTCTTCCAGGAGGAGATTAGCAGTGCTGTCCAATGCCCCAGTGAAAAGAGCTGTGCACAGGAGACAAGCAGTGTGAAGTGATGCAAGACTGGATATTGTCAATGGAGCCAGCTGTCATGGCTGCTATGTTCCCACACGTGCTGCCCCATCGTAGATCCCTACCGGATAATAGAGGAGCAGCACTGAGCTGGCAGCCTGAACTGATGGAGGAGGAGAATTAGAGGTAATGTGATGCAGTGGGATTTATCAAGTGGTGCAAGGAAAACCAGAGCCTACCGTCCTAGCAAGTTCTTAAGAGCCCCAGCAAAGCGGTTTAGCAGCACAGACTATCTAACGCCTGTCAGTTTCTGACATCAACAACACCAACAAAACTATTTTTTACAAAAGAACAAATAAAAAGTTATCAACAATGTGTATTAATACATTACCTCTTTAGGTTTCTTGCCGCAGTCACCTTGTGGGCATAACGGGTTAGATAGCATCCCATCTAAAAGAAGAAACAAAAGCAATGTTCAGCATACACATATATAAGCGTTAACATGCAGCATAGTATGGATTAGTTAAGCTCAGCATCATCATATAGTGAGCACACAGGAGATGTTATCCATACATACCGGTACAGAGGCTGAGGCCAATGAGAGTGAAGAGGATAGCGATCTTCATGGTGGAGAGTTGTGGAAATCACACAGGTTGTGTCTCTTAGGCTGTCCCAGCTCCCCTTTTATAGCAGTAAAAGCCATTGACATCATAAGACAAACAATATATCACTGCCCACACTGGAACTTGTCCCAGCTACTGGCTACTTTAATTAATGCGCCTTCAAATAGAATATTTTGGCAGCAGCTAAGAACACAATTAAAACTTGCCAAACATGCTTAATGCCAGATTTAAAGTAAACTTAATAAGTCATGCAGGTGCTGCTGTTCAGAGATTAAAATTATATAATGTTTATCTGTTATTACTTTTGATCCCTTTTCCTCTTGGTCATTGGTCCCCAGTATCCATTGCAATTAAATTATGCTTATTTACACCTATCCAGAGAGCGAGCAACACCAATGTATCTCCTTGTTCATAAGATCATGCCACACAATGCCAGGGATTAAACATCGCCAAAGTAAAGCAATGGTAGGGCTAGTTCACACTGGGCACTTTGGTAGCGTTTTGCTGATTGCCAGCAATCAGCAAAACGCTGTTTTTTGGTTTTTTTCATCATTAAAGGAAGCTTTATTAAAGCAGAAAAAGTAGATACAAGCAAACAAACAACAGTAAAATGTTCATTTAAAAAAAAAAAAACAGGGGGAGCATACACATACAACTTAACCGGTTAAGCCCCACAATGTCGAAAACCTCATGCATCCGAGCAACGTTCACCTCCCATTCATTCGCCAATAACTTTATTGCTACCTATCAGAATTAATTGATGTCTATCTTGTTTTTTCTGCCACTAATTAGGCTTTCTTTGGGTAGTACATTTTGCTAAGAATTATTTTTTTCTAAATCCATTTTAACAGGGAGATTAAGAAAGAAATGAAAAAAATTCATTATTTCTCAGTTTTTGGCCATTATAGTTTGAAATTAATATACGCTACCATAATTAAAACTCATGTGTTTTATTTGCCAATCTGTCCCGGTTATTACACCATTTAAATGATGTCCTTATCACAATTTATGGCGCCGATATTTTATTTAGAAATAAAGGTGCATTTTTTTCAATTTGCATCCATCACTATTTACTAGCTTATAATTTAAAATAATATAATAATATACTCTCTTGACATGCATATTTAAAAAGTTCAGACCCTTAGTTAACTATTTATGTTGTTTTGTTTTGTTTTTTTATTTTAATTTTTTTATTTTTTTTTTATTAAAAAATGTATTTGGGTAATTTTTGGTGTGGGAGGGAAACAGCTAATTTTAAATGTATAATAATGTAATTGTTTAATAAAAAATGCATGTGGGTTCAGTTTACTATTTGTCCACAAGATGGCCACAGACAAAAAAGCCCTGGATGCAAACGATCTCGCATCCAGGAACTACAAAGAGCCTGGGGAAACGTTTCTGGGGCAGAAAGACGGCAGTCTCTAATTGGAAACCGTCAGTTTTTCTGCTGGGGAGTTAGATCGGTGAATGGGAATTATATTCCCATTCACTGATCGGGGGGCTAGCGGCAGGCAGCGGGAACACGCGCCCGATCCCGCGCACCACCCAGCAGCAGAGTCTATCTGGACGAACTTACTCATCCAGATAGGCTGAACTGGTTAAATAAAGTACAAATCTGATCCACTTGGAAAATGGGGGACTAAAACCACCGTACTGAGATTCCAGGGATCATCTTAAACATAAGCTCCAATAAAGTCCATAAGCTCACTGTCAGGAACTGGCCCCACGGCAAGCCTGCAGAGACAGTTCCCGACTGGGATTTGACCAGATCGAGAGGGGAAGCAACTTTATTCAAGCTAACACAAGGTTGTCGCCCCTCACAACACACTCTGCCAACACTAGCAGCTGCTAGACACCTCGTCAATTCCCACTCTGCTGTCGAGTGGTCTGCACCCAGACTGGCGTTCACGTACTTTGGGTCAGCTTCGAGCCTTAGGCCAAAAATACGAGAATGCCACACACACAAAATCTCACATGGTAGCGATGCACAATCCGAACACACAGCCAGACGCTGAAGCGATGTACAATCCAAGCACACAGCCAGACTCTGAATTTGTAATCCAATCACACTGCAGTCTCTCTCTAGGAATGCGAGCTGAAAGGTCTCTACAGTCACTTTCTCTATAGTGGCGTGAGCTACTTCTCAGTCCTCTTGGGAAATAGTACTGCTGACTGCTGTACTACCCCTTCCACATCAGATGGCTCTGGGAGATTAACCCCTCGACAAGGTCTGCCTTGCTCCCACTACACCCTCACTTTGTTATCCTCAGCTGGTGGCCTGTTAAACAAACTCCTGAGCTCCTGCAGGCTGTTATCAACTTGAACCGCCTCAGAGAACACAGGGCTGTCTGCTACAGGTACCAGGGAAGTAGCAAAGTGGGGGGCCTCTGGGCCATTAGGGCCAAGTTCTGAAGTGGAAGGTCCCAACCCGGCAGCATCAGCCCCTTCAGTGGACAGTCCCTCTGCTATAGACCCGCTAGCACTGCTGGTTAGCACTGCAGCTGAGGGAGTGTCTGCATCACACATAGCATTGTGTAGTACCTCACATATGATATCAGCATTATCTGCCTTGCACATATTGTCATTTAGTACATCAACATCACATAAACCATCGACATTATCTGCATTACACACATTACTACTCAGCACCCCACAAGTAATATCAACAGTTTCTGCCTTGATTGTATCAATAGGCAGCATGCCATGAATGACATCATCAGTATCTGCATTCTTGGTATCAACGTGTCCCACCCCAGTCCTAGGCACTGGAGGCTTACTAGGGATGGCTACTAGTACACAGTCCTTAGCCCCTAGAGACTCACCAGCACTCCCATTTGCAAACAGTTATCACACAGTACCTTACATGAGTCCGGGATTTCTGGTGGGGATACAGGCTCCAAAGGGGTTGGATTAGGCTCAGACTGGGATACTAACCATCCCAGGTCAGTACCCAACAAAACTTTAGTGGAAATGGCATCAGTAAACCCAACTTCTCTCATTCCACTGCCAGCACCCAAGTCTAGGTGAACTAATGCGGTAGGTATGGCTGGAGTGACACCCGCAACTCCTTTGAAAACAATCATCTTACCAGGAAGGTACTGTTCCGGATCTACAAACTGGGGCTTTATGAGCTTCTGCTCCAGTGTCTCTCAGCCCAGTGGCAACTGTTCCCCCTACCGTGACAGGCTGCAGATTCTCTGCATAGCTAGTTGCATTCCTGGTAGCACAAAAAATAGCTTGGACTTCACTGGGGTTTGAGGCCTCACTGGATTTTGGGGCCTCCCTCTTCCATTCTGGACAAGTCACACTGATATGACCCACCTTGTCACATACAAAACATTTCCGGGTGTCACTGGTTGGTGGCTTGAATCCAGGAAACGGCGGTACTCGTTTCCTCTGGGTGATTGGAGAAGTTGGTCTAGCGCTCTGTTCTCCCTTCCAGCTGGGTGCAGTAGTCCTCTGGGACTCGGATGCTCTGTGTTCTATGTAGGAATTGGCAATTTCAGCAGCCTCATCCACTTTGGCTCTCGATCCAGCACGAACAGTCGGACCTCAGCAGGACAAGTGTGTAGGAACTGGTCCTTGATCATCAGTTCCTGCAGGGCTTTAAAGGTTTTAACAGACAGTCCCTTCAGCCACTGCTGGAATGCAGTATGCAGGGTGCAGGCAAGGTCTAAGTAGCTGTCATTTGGACCTCGCTGCACTGTCCTGAAACGATTTCAATACACCTCTGGCGTGAGGTGGTATCCTTTAGCAATAGCCTTCTTAATATGTTCATAGCCCTCTTCTTCCTCCTGTGGAAGACTCACAAACGCCTCCAGGGCCTTGCCCCTCAGCCCTTGTGTGAGATACCTGGCCCACTGCTCTCGGGGTACCCCATACTGATGACAAGTCCTTTCAAACACCTGTAGGAAAGTGTCTATATCAGAGTCCTTCTCCATAGTGGGAAACTTATCCAGGGGGTTTTGTGGACTCGCTCACCCTTGCGTTCTGCGGGTCCAGAAGACCAGTTATGCTGCTGAAGTTTAGCCAACTCCAGATGGTGTTGGTGCTGGGCTGTATCCCTTTCTGCCTGGTGTCGATGCTCGGCACTTCCCCTTTTGGCCTGGTGTCGATGCTCAGCTCTTTCCTTCTCTGCCTGTCGATGCATTAGGATCAGCTTTAGGCACAGTTCTGGATCAGCTGAGCCCAGTAGCTGTAGATCAGCTTCCAGAGATGCCATTTCCATGTTAGGTGGATCATCCAGGACATCGTCTCCACTTGCATTCTGTGGTGGGAGCAATTCATCTTCTGACGTGTTGTGAGCTAAATCTGCTGGCATTGGAGCATGGGCCTGCTCTGCCGCATCATACTCCTGGAGGGCAGGAACTAACTGCTCTTTAATCTGACCCCTCACCGCCTCGATGCCTCTGTGCTCACACAGGTTGAGTAGGTCGTTCTGAATCTTCCCTGCTGACTTTTGTAGAAAGATTTGTAGCCCGAGGCCGCTCAATGTTCAGATCCAAAAATAATCTAATTTCCTCAGATTGTGATATCACTGTTTTGCAGAGACCTCTGTCACATCCTTGCTTGTTGGGATATGCAAATTCCAAAGGTTCCTGTTCTACTTTCAACTTTCCCCGACTTTAGGTATAGTCCAATTGTGAATTGGGAACAAACAGTGGCTGTATACAGACTTCAAAGCAATGCAAACACCTCCAGCACATCAGACTATTCAGGACAACTGGTTGGTTAATTATCAAATTAACTGTTTCCTTGATGGAGGTTAGGTAAATACACAATGTCCAGGTGTCTGGGAGCTATTTAATTTAGCTGGTCTGTTCAAATGAGATTTATAGCCCTTTTCTGAGAGATGCAAATGTGCCATTTCCAGGCGACCATTCTTTTAAAGTCAGCAGCCAGGCTGTCTCTAACAGACATACACATATGACATAGTACACAGCAGACAGAAAATGAAAAAACATGGCTTCCATGAGATACCAGTTCAAAAATGGCAGCTATATCTCTACAGTGAACATTCATCTTCCAAATCTGTGGCTCTTCCATTAGCCGCACACACAAGTCACACAGGCACCGACGTGCCATGCGCCAGAAGTGGGTATGGGACTGATGGAAGAGCGGCCGATTCAGACTATGGACAGGCACTGTGCCACAGGACAGGTAATGGATAAATGCACACATGTACATTTATACATTAGGGAAACATCGATGGGGGTTTTGTCACGTTCGCCGCTACCATTGCGCACCAGATCGAGCAAGTTGTACATCTTGCAGCATGTCCGACTGATTCATGCAACCACATAGGGCACCACAGTCCCGATTTGGCTGGGACCATCCCGGGCCCCGCTCCCTCACCCCATGTCCCACCTCCTACTCTTTACGTTCCATTTTTCTATAGATGGACCGTCAAATATTTTAGATCCTGCAAGCAGAGACAGAAAGATCAGCCTCACACTCCTTCCTCTCCTCTGTGTGTACTTCCTGCAAGCTGGTGCCACCGTCCAACCAATAGAAACTGAGAGACAGCTGTATGCTCCCCGCCCCCACATCCTCGTCCAGGCTAGGAGAAGCAGAACCCTGCATCCAGGAAGATCAGCATTGCTGAACACAGGAGGTAGGCAGAGGGGCAGAGAAGAGGACACACAGCTCAGTCACACCAATCACTGCAGCCTGTCCCCTATTGCAGAGACTGCCTATGAGTGTGACAGAGACAGACAGACCTGGTAATTTAACTCTTTCAGGTCAGTCAGGGTCAGGAGCCTGGTAATTATCAGCTGTCAGCACCAATAAATAGACCGCAGCACACTGAGCACAGTTAATCTTTATTTTTATTCTATTTTATTTTTTTTAAGAAACAAAAATAAATATTTAGGGCTACTATTTTACTTGTATTTTTACTTATTTCCCAGCAACATTGCAATGTTTTCTATGTTCCCCATGGAGCTTAGACTACGTGTGGTATTATAGCCATAGCTACCAAGGGAGAGTCCCTCTTTGGGACCCCTGACCCTTTGTTCCTCTTTCTTCCTCATTTGTCCCTCTTTCAGGACTCCCGTACAGATCTATGGAAATATATGAATTTTCTACTAAAAAATGTTATATTTTTCCTTCAAAAACTTTAGAGTATGCAAGGTGTGGTCGGGGGCATGGTTAGGGATGTGGCAAGGGCGTGACTTAAGTGTCCCTCTTTCTTAGGAAGAGGGATTTTCAACACTAAATTGGTTACATCATCAATCGGGAATGCACTTGGCAGCACTGATTTTCATCCAATGCGATTATTATCGAATCTGATGGTCAATTGGCCACCAAGTTGCCTGATGCATGGCCACCTTAGGTTAGCAGAGAGAGTGAGGGAGCAGCGTTGAGCAGAGAAAGTTTCAGATGAGGTGGGCAGAGAGAGAGAGCAAATATACAAAGCAAGAGATCGTATTACACTTATCTCTCCCTCCTCACCCTTTGAAGTCCACCGTCCCATGCTGGCTGTGAGGAAGTCCCAGGGGGAGAAGGATTGTACTGCACTCTCTGCTGTGCTGGTCCTGGATAGAGTTGTTGGAGAGGAGGGGAGGTCTGAGAGCAATCTGATATGCCATATGCCACCACTCTGCCTCCCTTTATGCTCCCATGTGCTGTAGTCCCATAGAAATTGCTATGGGACTACAAGAAAATGGCCGCCGTGTGAAAATATGTCTGCAAATGCGTACTCTGGCGGCCATTTTCTTAGAAGCCACCATCTAATAACCCTGTACAGCGCTCAAATCTAAGGTATTGCTGTACTGGGGACAGCCGTGTGACACGGCTGTTCCCTTGCGTGATACACAAGTGATCCGCTATCATATGACAGCCAATCACACTGATTGGCTGGCCGGGGAGGGAGGTAAAATAAATTAAAAAAACACAATTTTATTTAAAAAACTAGCTGATTGCCCGGCGTTGCCCGTGTATGTATTTGGCTGGTGTTGGCTTCGCCTACTTTTTCTAACCCTAACACACAATTACTCACTGACCAAGTTTGTGACCTTTGCGGTCTTTGGTATCAATAATCTGCAGTGAAATGAAACAAATCTGATTGGCTGTGTGTGGCTCCACCCCCTTTTCTGAATTTGAACCCCAGTCACCCAATAACCAACTGTACCAGGTTTCAGGCCTGTGCCATTATCAGTTCAAGAATTGTAGCAATTAAATATTCCCCTTGAAAAGCAACAGGTGACGTTTGATTCACTTTTGTAGGCCCCACCCACTTTTCTGAATATTAATCCCAGTCACCCAGTGACCAACTGTGCAAAGTTTAAAAACCCTGCTAACAGAATGGCTGCAGTTTACATTTTCCCAGTGAAATTTGTATTTGTCTTCACCCACTGATGACCCGGCATTGCCCGGGTATGTATTTGACTGGTGTTGGCTCCGCCCACTTTCTAACCCTAACACACAAACACTCAATGACCAAGTTTGTGAGCTTTGGGGTCCTTGGCATCAATAATTTGTATATTCCCATGGAAATTAAACAAATCAGATAGGCTGTTTGTGGCTCCACCCCTCTCCAGCATTTGAACCCCAGTCACCCAATGACCAACTGTAGCAGGTTTGAGGCATCTGCTATTAACAGTGTAAAAATGGCAGCAATTTAAATATTCCACTTGAAAATCAACAGGTGAATTTTGATAAGCCATTATAGGCTCCACCCACTTCCCTGAATATTAATTTCAGTCACTCAGTGACCATCTGGGCAAAGATTAGGAACCCTGAAATAAACAGTGTAAGAAGGGCTGCAGTTTACACTTTCCCAGTGAAATTTGTTTTTGGCTCCGCCCACTTTTTGTAACCTGGACACAAAGTCCCTAATCAATGCCCAAGTTTGTGAGTTTTGGGGTCCTTGGCATCAATAATTTGTATTTTCCCATGAAATGAAACAAATCTGATTCACTGTTTGTGGCTCTGTCCCCTTTTCTGAATTTGAACTTCAGTAACCCAATGACCGACTGTACCAGATTTGAGGCTTGTGCCATTAACAGTGCAAGAATGGCAGCAATTTTAATATTCTCCTTGAAAAGTGACGTGATTTTTGATTGGCATTTTTAGGCTCCACCCACTTTTCTGAATATTAATCCCAGTCACCCAGTAACCAGCTATGCTAAGTTTGAGAACCCTACCATTAACAGTGAAGAAGGGCTGCACTTTACAATTTCCCAGAAAAATCTGTTTTTAACTCCACCCACTTTTTGTAAGCTTGACACACAGTCACTACTCAATGACCAAGTTTGTGAGCTTTTGGGTTCCTGGCATCAAAATTGTGCTAATGGAAGAAGTTTATCCAGCAAGCAAAGAAATCTGGCTGTTTTTGGCTCCGCCCATTTACTGAATTTGAACCCCAAACACTTAACGACCGACTGTAGCAGGTTTGAAGCCTCTGCTATTAACAGTGTGAGAATGGCTGCAGTTTCAATATTCCCCTTGAAAATCAAAAGGTGAATTTTGATTGGCTCTTCTAGGCGCCACCTACTTTTCCGAATATTAATCCCAGTCCCTCAGTGACCAACTGTGTGAAGTTTGAGAACCCTGCCATTAACAGTGTAAGAAAAGCTGAAGTTTACATTTCCCCATGTAAAAAGTTAGTTGTTTTTGGCTCCGCCCACTATTTCTAATCTTGACATACAGTCACTTAATGACCAAGTTCGTGAGCTTTGGGGTCTTTGGCATCAATAAGTTGCATTTTGCCATTGAAATTAAACAAATCTGATTGGCAGTTTTTGGCCCGCTCCCTTCAGAATTTAAACCCCAGTCTCCCAGTGACTGACTGTAGCAGATGTTAGGCCTCTGCCATTCAGAGTGCATGAATGGCAGCAATGTAAATATTCCCCTTGAAAATCAAAAGGTGAATTTTGATTGGCTGCTTTAGGCTCCACCCACTTATCTGAATATCAGTCCCAGTCACCCAGTGGCCAACTGTGTCACGTTTGAGAACCCTGCCAATAACAGGATGGCTGAAATCAACCTAACAAATCTGATTGGCTGTTTGTGGCTCCACCCCTTTGGACCCCAGTCACCCAATGACAGACTGTATCAGGTTTGAGGCCTCTGCCACTAACAGTGTGAGAATGGTAGCAATGTGAATATTCCCCTTGAAAATCAATAGGTACATTTTGATTGGCTGTTGTAGGCTCCACCCACATTTCTGAATATTTATCCCAGTCACCCAGTGGCCAATTGTGTAAAGTATGGGAACCCTGCAATGTAAAAAATGAAGTTGTTGGCACCGCCCACTTTTTCTAACCTTGACATACAGTCACTCAATTATCAATTTTATCAGCTTTGGGGTCCTTGGTATCAATACTTTGTATATTCCCATTGAAAAATAAACAAATCTGGCTGTTTGTGGCTCCGCCCCCCTTCCTGAATTTGGACCCTAGTCACCCAGTGACCAACTGTACCAGGTTTGAGGCATCTGCTTTTACCAGTATTAGAGAATGGTAGCAGATGAAATATTTCCTTTGAAAATCAAAAGGTGAATTTTTATTGGCTGTTGTAGGCTCCCCCCACCTTCCAAAATCTTAATCTGTCACCCAATGACCAACTGTTCAAAGTTTGAGAACCCTGCCATTAACGGTGTAAGAATGGCTGCAGTTTATATTTTCCCAGTAAAAGTTGTTTTGGTTCCGCCCACTTTTTGTAACCTTGACACACAGTCACTCAATGACCAAGTCTGTGAGCTGTCAGGTTCCTGGCATCAAAAATGTGTGAATGGAAGCAGTTTATCAACCAAGGAAATCTGATTGGCTGTATGTGGCCCCGCCCCTTTAGTGAATTTGGACCCCAGTCACCCAATGACCGACTGTAGCAAGTTTGAAGCCTCTGCCATTAAAAGTGTAAGAATAGCAAAAGTTTAAATATTCCCCTTGAAAATCAACAGGTGAATTTTGATTGGCTGTTGTAGGCCCCACCCATTTTCTTGAATCTTAATCTAATTCACCCAGTGACCAACTGTGTCAAGTTTGAGAACTCTGTGATTAACAGTCTAAGAATGGCTGCAGTTTACATTTTCCCATTTAAAATGAACGGCTGAAATTTGATTGGCTGTTGTATGCTCCGCCCACTTTTCCTGGATTTGTAACCTCGGTCACCAAGTAACCAACTGTGCCATGTGTGAGGACTCTGGCTTGATTACTGTGAGAATGGCAGCCTTTTACATTTTTCCATTGACTTGAATGGGTGGAATCTGATTTGCTGTTTGTAGCTCCTCCCAGGTGTGCAGGGGGGCCGCAAGACCCCCAGAACATATCATCCCAGGTAGTAAGGGATCTGTGTACCAAGTTTCGTTCGAATTGGTCAAGCCGTTTTCGCGTGATCGCGGCACATACACACACATACACACACACATACACACACACACACACACACATACATCCGATTTTATATATATAGATAATAAAATCAATATTTATAATAAAAGGAAAAAAAAAACAACATCTGGGGAGCGATCAGACCCCACCAACAGAAAGGTCTGTTGGTAGGGGAAAAAGGGCGGGGGGGGGGGGAGAAATCACTTGTGTGCTGAGTTGTGTGGCCCTGCAGCTAGGCCTTAAAGCTGCAGTGGCCCACTTAGTAAAAAATGACCTCAAGTGGTTAAGAAGGAGACCCCCAGATACCAGCCCCCTCCCCAGGAGACATAAGTATAGGGTACATAGTACTCCTTACTCATTTCCACAAAGGGTTAAATTAGGTAACAATATTTTTTATTGAGATTTTGAAACAAATGTCATATAAATGACCGTTCTTAACACAGTACAGAAATACATTATTTCTTAACAGTAGAATATTAATATTAATATAATAATATAATAATATATGCAGGAATTACATCAGTCAAATATCATCTAAACATCTTAGTAAGCTTTGGTTGCATTACATCAATTGTTTGGGGGCTTTCTTTTCTTGAAAGGATAGGATCGACCTGGAAAATGGGAGATTGGCCACCCTACAGAGATTCCAGGGTTCCCATCACAGCTGATTCAATGTAATATAATGTCCTTTTAGCAGGGTTCTTCCGTAGGAACTAAGATGGTCTTGTAGCTTATGGTACCTTATAGTACCTTATAGTAGTCTTCTTAGCTAAATTTTATAACCTATAGTCAAACATCTATATTCTACAATTCTGTTTAGCTATCCTTGAATTAGATATTATCTATTATCTATACAAACAGCTGACAAAGGAGCAGAACCTCCTAGGAAGTGGGGGATTCAACCACCCTACTAACTTCCAGGGGACGCATCCTATACTTATCAAAACTTAGGGATTAGCTAGTATTCAAAGAATGGTAAATAAAAGCTAGTCTACAATCATTATGACTCTGAGCTAATAGAGAATGTCAGTCTCATATCTCAATTTGCTCATATTACCTGTGTTATTTAACCTTAACACTAACCCTAAAACTATCGCTAAATGTCCAACCTGGACCTACTGCTAGTAAACATGTTCCATACTGTAACATTTATGACCAGTAGCTAGCTATCAATAGAGTCAACCAAAGGGGGGTAATGAGAGGGATAATTACATTCTTCATCATATGATCTCCGAGATTTTAGTTTCAGGGTATATTGTGATCCATAAATTGGTTTTATTAAGAAAGGATTGAAGGTTTCCAGATCTGATGGACCAAGATTTCTCTGCTCTAAGATTTGATTCGACTTTCTTGATCACTTCTATCAATGTTGGGATTATAGGAGTTTTCCAATTTTCAACTAATAATAATCTAGTAGTTACAAAAACCTGATTGAAAATCATTCTTTCATCTGGGGGTATATCCATGGTATTTAAATGAAGTAGGGCCATACTCAGTGGGATCTGAGTGAGTGACATAGAGAGTTTTTTTAATAAATTTTCAATTCCTTCCCAAAGTTTTTTTATTTTAGGGCATTCCCATAGGATGTGAACCAGAGAGCCAATCTGGCTACAGCCTCTCCAGCATAGTGGCGATGCCTTAGTATCGAATGTAGTTATTTTTTCTGGGGTCATGTACCACTGCCATACTGTCTTGATGAAGTTTTCGTGGTGAGAAACACAGTGTGTGGATTTATTTAGTGATCTATATGCCATCTCCCAGTCTTCCTGTTCTAAATCCATTTCCAGGGTCTCTTGCCATTTCCTGAGTTGCCAATGGGGGGTATCGTTTTGGAGTGCTAAAAGGGTCTTGTAAAAGGTAGAGGTCCCTTTTAGTTTATTAGCATCTGGTGTGATAAGTTTATCAATTATAGGAGAATATGAAATACAATTGGATTTGTGTTTATGTAAACATTTTTGTATTTTATTATATAGGGGTCTGTCCTTTCCAGGGATATTATAAGTTTTGGTCAATTCTTCAAAGGATTTGATCTCTGTATTTGTCAATAAATCATCTAAAGTCTCCACACCTTGAGTGATCCAATGATCTAGTAATATGTTCTTGATGACACAATTGAAGTTATTCAGTGGGATAGGATGAGGGGTTGCCAGAGGGTCTTTGCTGCATGATTGATTTATTTCCTTCCATATAGATACTGTATTTGCCGTTATGGGGTTTGATATGCTTTGCTGTACTTTCCAGTTTATTCTGGATTCTAGAAAGGATCTATATGTATTTTGGGGTAGCAGTTCTTGCTCAATAGATATCCATTGCTTTGATTGATCGTTATGCCAGATAGCTCTAGATAATTCAAGAATAGTTGCCTTGTAGTACTTTTCAATATTTGGCACTCCTAATCCTAGCTCTGATGTGTGTGTCATCAAGATTTTGTTAGAAAATCTCGAGGATTTGTTCATCAGAACAAATCTATTTATTAGTTTTTGAGTAGAGGTGAAGAAACTTTTGGTAAGCTTTATTGGCAAATTTCTAAACAAAATAAAGAATTTGTGGTAAGATGATCATTTTAAATGCAGCAGATCTGCCTAGCCAAGAAAACTCCATCTTTGACAATGATTCTAGTTGAGATTTTAATTTAGCTTTCCAAGGTTCAAAGTTCTCCTTATAAAGTTGGGAAATGGTCGGTGTGTAATTGATACCCAAATATTTAAGAGATTTGACAGACCAGGAATATGAGCATGTGGTCTTCAATTTTTTAATTGTGACTTGGGATACATTGCATGGCATTACAACTGTTTTATTATCATTTAATTTATAGTAAGATATTTTGGAAAATAGATTCAGTTCTTCAATAAGGTTTGGCAGTGATACTAATGGGCGTTGTAAGTATAATAGGACACCGCGTATAGTCCGAGTTTGGTGTCAAATTTGTCTATTTTTATACCATGGATATGATTATTGTCCCTTATTTTTTGGGCTAGGGGTTCAATGAAAGAATGAAAATCAGAGGGGATAAGGGACACCCTTGGCGAGTGCCGTTGGAGATTGCAAAGGGGGTAGATAATGTACCTGAGGAGGTTACTCTGGCTGAGGGTTGGGTATAGAGAGCCATAATCGCTTTATAAATATAACCATCACATCCAAACTTTTTTAAGGCACTAGATAGATAATTCCAGTTGACTCTGTCGAACGCCTTCTCCGCGTCTAAAGAGACGAGGAGGGTAGGCGTCCGACAGAGTCTAACTTTGTGTAGAAGTGCCAGTGCTTTCCTGGTTCCATCGCTGGTAGCTCTTCCTTTTACAAAGCCTACCTGATCGGGTTGTATTAGCTGTGGAATTAATGATGACAATCTGTTTGCGATCACTTTAGCATATATCTTGAGGTCTGTATTTAGAAGAGAGATCGGCCTGTAATTCTTTGGATCTGTCAGATCTTTCCCTTTTTTTGGTATGGTGGTAATTGTTGCTGATAACGATTCTTTCGGAAAGGCACCTAGATCCGCAACCTCACCAAACATAGCCGTGAGATGTTTTGATAATGTGTCTCTATGTTTCGTATAGTAGTCGTTTAGGAAGCTGTCAGGTCCAGGTGCCTTATCCTTTTTAAGAGATTTTATTGCTAATTCAACTTCATGTTGATTTATAGGGGTGTTCATTTCTTCCTGTTCAAGAGTTGTGAGCTTGGGGAGATTAATATTATTTAGGTAGGTGTTTATCTCATTTTGGGATGGGATGTGAGTGTCAGGATTTCTATTTAAATTATAGAGATTCTCATAATCAGTGGCCAGTGAATTAACAATATCATTAGGATGATGGTGTATTATGCCTGTGTTTGGATGTTTGATTTTCAATATCCTTTGGCTTATTCTGCGCCCTTTAATTTTGTAAGCCATCGCTTTCCCTGCCCTGTTTTTGTCCGCATACCATCTTTCTTTTAAGATAGTCTGCCATGTATCGTATTTGTGGTACATGATATCCATTAAATCTTGGCGAGTACTTTCTAGTTTAGGGAGAAGATCTTTCTTGTTATTGTTAAAAATATCCTGTTCTAATTTTTTAATCTCTTTGAGTAATATATCTGTTTTTTCCTTGAATTTTTTTTCTTCATAATTGCAGTATGCTTCATGAAGACACCTCTTATATACGCCTTGTGGGCGTTCCATAAAGTGGCTCTAGTAACATCTGTTGTGTCATTAATTTTGAAAAATTCTTCCAGACTGTGCTTAATTAATGGGGAAGTGTGTTCTGAGTGAAGGACTAGTTTATTCATCCTCCAAGTATATTCATTATTTGTTGGGCCTTGAAGTTGAATTGTAGCTGTTATGGGAGAATGGTCCGACCATGTTCTAGTTCCAATACAGATCTCAGAGATAAGGGGTAGTGTAAATTTATCTACTAAAAAATAGTCAATCCTAGTGAATGACTTATGGATGGCTGAATAGAAGGTGTACTGTTTGTCTCTTGGGTGATGGCATCTCCAAGCATCAAAAAGTTCAGAGTTGACCAAAGCAGACTGAATGGAAGTTGGTGTTTTCTTCCATTTAGTTGTACAATCTATCTCTGGGTCAGTTACTGCATTCAAATCTCCTGTTATAATTAAATGGCCTTTAGATATCTTTGAGATTTTTTTGAGTTTTTGATGCAGGAATTTGATTTGATGTAGATTAGGGGAGTAAATATTAGCTATCGTATATTCCTGAGTATTAATTTTACCAGATATTACTACTAGTCTGCCATCGTCACTGCTGAAAGTATTAGAGACATCAAAACCCAAGGTATCTTTGATGGCAATACTAACGCCGCATTTCTTTTTATCTTTCAGTGCAGAGTGATATATAGTGGAGAATTGATTGAGTTTAAATTTTGGAGCACTCCTGTGTTTAAAATGGGTCTCTTGCATGCATATCACATCTGCCTTTTCTTCTTTTACCAACTTCTGTAGTAAAATTCTCTTCCTGTTGGAATTTAACCCTCTCACGTTGATTGACAGTATCTTAAATTTACTAGCCATTAACTATTTTAGATGATCTGTGTGGTACAATTATTAACATAGCATTGACTCTATTGTTATTGTTATTCTTATTCTTCTTCATTAGTAGAATAAAGCTGAAGAACATTAGTCCATGTTTCTTTAACCTGTGGGGTCTAAGGAGGATTAGGTAAATAAAAGCACAACAGTAGTCTAAGGTAACAATAACAACAAACATATCAAAAACGAAAAAACTAAAGAGCAGTGATATGTCTGAGACAGGTGATGGAAGTGGTATCAGATCCATCATGAATGGAGCTATCACTATTATAATTAGGCCTATAAGCCTATATAGCAGTTCTTTCTTTAACTGGAGCACAGAACAGTTCACCTCTCTGGGGCACCCAGGAGGGAAGGTTCCAATGGGGGGAAGAGTCTTGTGGCAAGACACTTATCAGTTATCAGGTTTCACCTGAAGCTTCATCCAATTTGTTGGCTTCTTCTATCTTGTCCGACCATTCCATGTTTTGAGCTTTGGGATACGTTATGGCAAGATTTTTCCCTCTTGTGTCCACAACAGGGATGTTCCATAATGAGAGCAAGGCAAAGCCCTCTTTGGGATCTTTCAGGACATGTAGATTTCCTTGTCTGTTAATCAGTAACTTGGTCGGGAAGCCCCATCTGTATGGTATCTTCGTACTTCTTAAGGTGCTTTTTATTGGTGTGAAAGTCTTTCTCGCTTGAAGTGTGATTTGTGACAAATCCGTAAAGAGCACTAGGTCTTGATAAGGGTTTGGGAGTTTCTGTCCTCTTCTTGTCGCCGCCAAAAAGGCTTCCTTGACATGGTAGAAGTGGATTCTTAGGATCACGTCTCTGGGAACACGTTCAGGGAGGACATTTGGTTTGGGAAGTCTGTGAGCTCTATCCACCACTAGCTCACTTTTGGGAGTATCTGGGAGGGTGGTTTTGATGATGTCTGTGACATAGGTTTTGAGATCGTCAGTTGCAACACTTTCAGGAATTCCTCTTATCTTGACATTGTTGCGGCGATTTCGGTCTTCTGAATCTACCATTCGTTCCTTCATCCATTTAACATCTTCCACCAACTCATCGTGTGCGTCAACCATCTCATTATGAGCTATTGTGATGTCACTCATTTTCTTTTCTATTGTGGATACTCTGCGAGTAGTTTCCAGTGAGATTTGTGTCATATTATCTGCAAAAGCGCGGAAATCCGCATGCATAGCTTTTTGGAATGACATCATGAAGTCCTTGAAAAAGGTTTGTGAAATAGGTTGGTCACTGGTGGGAAATTGTATGAGAGTATCTGAAAAATCAGTACCTGTATTAATATTAAGTTGTTCTGCATCATTTCCGTATTCATTTTCGGAATTCTGAGCTTCAATTCCGGAATTCCGACTTTCAGTTCCGGAATTCGTATTTTCGGTTCGGAATCTCTCCTTAGCGGGGCTTCTAGAGTCTGGCGAGTCAGGGGATGTCTTTCCACCCTCCCCTCATCTGGGGGTTTCACTTACTTGGGCTTGTTGGTGCTGTGGATGGGCGTAGTAGAGACCCTGTTGCTGTCTCATCTGGAAGCTGGAATTGAGGTCTTCTCCACCATAGCGGCGGCCATCTTGATTTTCCGGGCTGAATAAATCCACCAGCTTTCTTGGTCTTGGAGTTTCTCTTTTCCTCCTTGCAGCAACTCTATTCCACTCCATCTTGTTCCTGAAGTGTTTCCCTTAAATTTCGCTGTGTTTAGAAGCTTCTGGCAGTGCTGTGTGTCACTGTATAAAGTGTCTTAGGAGCAGAGCTACAGGCTCAGGCAGCCATTCACTTCTGCAGCCGGCCACGCCCCCCCAAAGGGTTAAATTAAATAAAAAAATAACTATGAAAGCAATATTTTATTAATCTTAATTAACCATGAATACTTACCTTAAAAAAAAATAAGATTCCCACGCCAATATCCTCGGAAATGTCCCGCACCAATATCTTCAGTTACCTTGATTAAAGATCTCCGCCGCCACAAGTATAGCTAGAGCTAAAGCATCTTTAAAGTTTGTCCCAAGGCTCCCATTGGTCTATAAACAGACTAATGGGAATCTGCCAGATTAAAAACAAAAGCATTATGTTGTTGTATGCTCAAATCCAGAGATCACTTAAAGGAGTCATCAGTGAAACCTCCCACATCTACTAGCCTGGGGCTTCATCCAGCCTCTTGCTACTGACACGTCCAGCACCACAGCTTCACTCACAGCCACTGGCCTGGGGTCCCCGCCGGTGCAAGAGGTGGAAGTTGAGGTCATCCTCGTACTGCGCCTGCATAAACACCACAGTCAATTAAGGAACTACTGTGCCTGCGGACAACACTGCCTTGATTGACAGCGGGGCTTGCACAGGCGCAGTACAAGGACGACCCTGAGGTCGGCCTCTTGCACTGGCGGGAAATGGGGGCCGGTGGCTGTAGGCGGAGCTGTGGCACTGGATGTGTCGGTGACAAGGGGCTGGAGTAAGTCCCGGGTAAGTAGATCGGTGGGGGCAGGTTTCACTGATGACTCCTTTAAAGTAAATCACATACACACGTACACACACTACTTTTTGAACTACTTTAACATATCCTGCAAATTTGGTGTTTCTAGCATTTTCTATTAACTGCTAAAGTCGATGGCCATTAAACTTTAAAAATCATTTCCACATAAAACATATTTTTGGCAACTATTTTGCAGTTGATCCTCCTCTGCCATGTCACTGTCCAGGTTTTGGTACACTTTTTTCATCTGTTTTAAAGAAATTGTGGCTGTAGAGATGCCCTGAAAGTTTTAAAGTTCTCCTGCATATTCAAATCTATGGAGCCCAAAATGAACTTCCTGTTCGAGAACATTTGCAGTAAATTTGTGTTCGAGAACTGAAAATTTGATGTTCGCTACATCACTATTAGTGAATATACCCCAGTGTCATGGTTCAACTAAGAGAGGAGGAGGCAGGGCCACCTACAGTCACATGACTATGTTGCAATCCTAGAATTAAGTTACAATATATATTAACATATTTTCCTTCTTATGGTAAATGACTATAGTGTGGGCAGCAGGGTTGCTCGGATACCCCCAATCACGACTCGAGTGAATTAGAATCTGGGTACATGGAAGTCCGGATTCGCTCATGATCACGATCATGGAAACCGATTCGAAATAGAATTCGAGTCATGATTACTCATTGAATCTGGAATCACGAGTCATAATCAAGAATGGCCTTAAATTGCTTCCAAAACTTCTTTTATGGTACATCATGTATTTTTTAAAGAAAAAACGCAGTTAAATATGTGTGGAGGTGTAAAAAAAAATGATGGAAAACATTTGTTTTCTGTATTTGTTTCTTCTTCTTCTTCTTTTTTTTTTTTTTTGTTATACTTGTTTTTATTTTGAAAAATAATGAGTTCTCACAAGTCATATAACAGTAGTGTCAAGTAGAACAATCAAACATGTGGTTATAGAGAGAATACAGATAGGTAAATACCCATAGCATACAGTATATGAAAAATAAAGTGTAGTCTAGAACAGAACAATAACCGGTAGCTTTCTTGGAGAATCTCCAATTTAGTTTAGAATTGAGGGCAAGTCCATTCTCAGTGAGATAGATTCAGACAAGTCCAAGATAGAGAGCTGGAGGTTTTGGAGGGAGAAATGTCCATGTGTTTCCAGTTATGCGTTCTTGGAGTACCTGCTGAAAAGGAGGGAAGGGGGGAGGGGAGCCCCCTGTAGAACGGTGGGGAGAAAGAAGAGAAGGGGGGGGAGGGCATACGCAGAAAAAGAGAAAAGAAAGTATGGAAGAATAGGTTAGACAGGAGAGTAGAAGGGGATAAAGATATCTCCTAAGTAGAAGATTATAGGTGTAGGACCACATCGATACTTCTCTGGACCATGTTGAATGTTAAAAGGGCAATCTGACATTATGACACCAAGGGCCTGGAATGGCATGAGGTTTGGGAAGGGGGTGGTGATGTCAAATATAGGGGGAACAATTGTGTGGTGAGGGATAAGAGGGCATAGAAGAGGTATTCTGTGGCCTTTCAGGGGGGGTGATAAGTAGGTGAAGCGTATGGCCAAGCGTCCCATATTTTATGAAAGTTTAACTCAGTATCTCTAAGGGAGGCTGTAAGTTGTTCCATACTTTTGGTCCAGTCTGTTTTATGTATGACCTCTGAGATATCTGGGGGGGCTATTTTTTTCCAGTTAGAGGCTATGGCTAGTCTAGCAGCAGTTAGGATGTGGGTGATGAGGCGATTAGTGTACTTATTAGTTTTTTTCAAAGGTCTACCCAAAATCATAAAAAGGGGGTCAAGAGGTACCCTAAGATCTGTTGTTGATTTGATAAGGTCCTGAACTTTGGACCAAAAAGGAACTATTAATGGACAGGACCAGAAAATGTGGTCTATAGTTCCTTTATTATTACAGCCTCTCCAACAGAGGTCTGATGAGCCCGGATAGATCTTTGCTAGTTTATCAGGTGTAAGATACCAGTGAAAAATAATCTTATATATGTTTTCTCGGATTTGGATACATTGTGAAGAGTGCTTGGCATTGTTCCATATTTCCGACCAATCTTCCAACGTGATAGGGGATGGTATTATGTTTGCCCATTTGTGCATATAGGGGTGGTTTGGGGTCCGTGTTCCGGATCTTGTATGTAGAATGGCATAGATTTGGGATATCAGACCTTTTTGGTGTCCAGTTTGGCTACAGATCCTCTCAAATTGAGATTTTGTGTGGCTTGAGTTTTTTAGTAGAGATTGTAGAAAATGGGAAATTTGATTGTATTGCATAGTCGTTTGGGGCGTAAAGGGAATCTTTTCTTCCAGATGTGATTTATGATGTACCTTCCCTGTGAGGGGGTTGAGCCAGTCATTAAGGTTGAAGTATCCCAAACCGTACCATTTAGTCATAAAAGGTCTGGAGAGACCAGGGGAAAAATGAGGATTTCCCAAAATTGGGCAGAGAGGGGAGGGTGATGACCTCAACTTGGCAATATGGACAGAGGATTTCCAGATTTGTAGAGTAAATTTGATGGTGGGGAGTAAGTTTTGATCATTGATTTTTGGAGAGGGGTGTGTCCATAAGAGTGATGCAAGTGAGATAGGGAGGATGCTAGTCGCCTCTATAAGGCCCCATTTAGTAAATACTTTTAAATTGGACCATTCTGTTAGTTGCCTCAGGTGTGCTGCTTGGTAATATAACCGTAGATGGGGGACTCCTAGACCTCCCTGGTCCCTAGGCGAAAGAAGGATGGATTGTAGGACCCTCGGGGATCTGTGATTCCAGATAAATTTAGAGAAAGCTGATTGTAGGGCGGATAGTTGTGAGGTGGGTACTAGAACAGGGAGAGTCTCGAATAAATATAGGAGACGGGGGAGAATATTCATCTTAAGGGCATATATGCGACCTAACCAAGAGATCTTATAAGCTGTCCATTTGTGCAGATCTTGTAGTATTTTTTGGATTAGGGAGGGAAAATTAGACGTGTAGAGTGACTTATATGAGGGGGTGAGGTAGACTCCTAGATACTTTAAAGAGCGGGTTTGCCATTTGTAGGGGAAAAAAGATTGTAGGGAAGCAAGGAGTTGAGGGGGAATTTTAATGGGGAGAGCCTCGGTTTTGTCTTGGTTGAGTTTAAATCCTGAGAGGGATTCAAAAATTTTTAGTGTGTCATGTAAGGCCGGGAAAGTTGTAAGTGGGCTAGAAAGTGTTAGGAGTATGTCATCAGCGAACAGTGAGATCTTGTATTCACGTTTATCGAGGGAGATTCCTTTAATGTTAGTATTTTTTCTAATGGCTGTGGCTAATGGCTCTATGCTTAGGGCAAATAGGAGTGGGGATAATGGGCAACCCTGCCTAGTGCCATTGTGGATTTGGAATGAGGAAAGAGGGGTGAAGGGAAGTTTTATTGAGGCTGAAGGGAATGAATAAATAAATTTTATCATGGAGAGGAAAGGACCTGAGAAACCCTGGTGATTCAGGACATGAAATAGAAAAGGCCAATAGAGCCTGTCAAAAGCTTTCTCTGCATCCAAACTAAGGAGCACAGAGGGGAGGTTTGATTTGTTCATTATAGATATGAGGTTTATAGCTCGACGAGTGTTATCTCCTGCTTGTCTCCCCATGATAAAACCCACTTGGTCGTTATCAATTATTCTAGTGAGGATAGGGTTGAGCCGATTGGCTAGAGTTTTCGTGATTATCTTAAGGTCGGAGTTAAGAAGGGAGATGGGGCGGTAGCTTTGTGGTAGGTGGGGATCCTTTCCTTCCTTTGCTATAACTGTAAGAAGTGAGGAAAGTATAGAATTAGGGGGTGAGTCCCCATTCATAATTTTATTAGCTAGAGATACAAGGTGTGGGACAAGGATGGAGCTGAAGTTTTTATAGTATGAGTAAGGGAGGCCATCAGGACCTGGGGACTTAGAGGAGGGAAGGGTTTTGAGTACTTCTGTAATCTCATCTATGGTTATAGGAGAGTTGAGAGCAGAGCGTTCCTGATCTGTGAGTTTCGGGAGGTCAAGTGGGGTCAGGAATGATAGGACTTTTAAGTCATATTCGGGTGAGGAAGAGGGGTCTGGGAGGTTATATAATTGTTCGTAGAAGGATGTAAAGATTTGAGCAATCTTTGAGGGGTCATGATGCAGGGTGCCTTGGGGGTCTTTTAAAGAATGGACAGATTGGTAGGAGCTCCTAGGATTTAGTTTGCGGGCTAGGATAGTGTGAGGTTTGTTCCCTCTTTCAAAAAATAGTTGCCTCGTCCACTTTAAACTTTTTTCTAATTGAGAGGTCTGGAGGGATTTAATATCTAATTTAATTCGTTGGATGTTGGAAAAGTGGGTTTGGGTGGGAGAGCTTTTATAAGTGGAGAAGGCCTTAGTAAGGGAAGAGTTGAGCTGAGCCAGCTTCTGAGAAGAGAAACGTTTGCGTTTAGAACTCTCGGCAATGAAGAAACCTCTTATAAAGGCTTTATGGGATTCCCAAAGCAAGCCGAAAGAGGATACTGAGTCCAGGTTTGTGGAAAAGAAGTGTTGGAGTTCATCTGCACATTTGGATAGTAATGTTTTGTCTCTAAAAAGCGACTCATTTAGCCTCCAATGTAAGGGCTTGTGAGGTGTAGAAAGCCAGTCTAATTCGATAGTGACAGCATGGTGATCAGACCAGGCCATTGGTATAATATTAGAGGAAATGAGGATGGGAAGAACTGGGGTATTAGCAAAAAAGTAGTCGATCCTAGAATGTGATGCGTGTGGAGGGGAGAAAAAGGTGTATTCTACAATAGTAGGATTAGCTATTCGCCATAGATCAAAGAGTTTGTATTTCCTGAGGAGAATTCTAAATTTGCGTGAGTTTCTATCATGAGAGGCTTGGGAGGGTTCTTCTTCTTCTTTATCGTCTTCTCTCCATCTTTTTCTTCACTTTCTTCTTCTTTTTCTTCTTCACCATCTTCTTCTTCACCACCTGGTTCTTCTTCTTTTTCTTCACCTTGTTCTTCTTCTTCACCTGGTTCTTCTTCTTCTTCATCTTCTTCTTTTTCACATTCTTCTTCACCTGGTTCTTCTTCTTCTTCTTCTTCTTCTCTCCATCTTTTTCTTCTTCATTATCTTCTTCTTCATTTGCATCATTTTCTTATTCTTCCTCTTATACTTAATTTTTTTATCAACAACAAAATATGTGTAATGTAGCTATTGTAGTGGTGTAATAGCTAGTGGCACATGGCAGCAGCACGTTAATCTGTGGACCCTGGCAGTGGGAGCACAGACATCAGGAGGTTAAATTCAGCAGCAGCAGCAACAGGAGGAGGATTCACGTGTGGCAGCAGGCAATGTAATAGGCCATGGCACATAGCGGTGGTACCACAGCTGTGATATAAACACAGAGAAAACAGCAGGAGGTTTTCAACCCAGACACCTCAGAATTTTTTTTTCAACTACAAAATATGTATAATGTAGCTATTGTAGTGGCGTAATAGTTAGTGGCACATGGCAGCAGCGCACAATTCTGTGGACCCTGGCAGTGGGATCAAAGACAGCAGGAGGTTAAATGCAGCAGAAGGAGGATTAACGTGTGGCAGCAGGCAGCTTAGGCCATGGCACCTAGTGGTGGTACCACGGCACAAACATAAATTAACAACCATGAGGTTCCAGGAAGTGGTCATACAGCCGCAGTTGGGTTCTCCCCACAACTCAGACAGCACAGTTTGCATCCCAGACACCTCATAATAATTTTTTTTCTTTTTCACAACAAAAGTTGTAGCTATTTTGATGGTGTAATAGCTAGTGGCAGCAGCACATAATTCTGTGGACCCTGGCGGTGGGAACACAGACAGTAGGAGGTTAAATGCAGCAGCAGCAGGAGGAGTAAGTAACATACATGGCAGCAGGCAGCATAGGCCATGGCACCTAGCCATGGTACCACAGCACCTAAAAAATAACCAGGCCAAATTAGCAAGAGAATGAAGGATGGTGTGCAAAAAGCATTTCCAGCCACCTCATATCCCCCTCTTGCCAACAGCAGGGGCCAGGAATGTGCCTTCAATCCAGGCCTGGTTGATCTTGAGGAAGGTCAGTCTGTCCACAGACTCTGGGGACAGATGAGAACGCTTCTCTGTGACCACGCCACCGGCCACACTGAAGCATCTCTCGGACAGCACGCTGGAAGGGGGCAAGCCAGGACTTCCAGGGCGTACTGTGCCAGCTCCCTCCAGATCTCCAAGTGCTTGACCCAGTACTCCATGGGTTCCACAGGGGCCTCTGTGTCAAGCCCGCTGAAGGACCCCATGTAGTCTGCCACCATCTGGGTCAGGTGCTGGCTCTGACTAGGGATGATCAGAAAGAGCAAATTCTGCTCCGCCGGAATTTGCGGATTCCGCCAGCGCTTAATTCCGCAGAATTCCGGATTCCGGCGGAAAAATTAAAGTTATCGCAAATTAAACCTTGTTTATGCTATATGGTAGGCCTTAGAACTTATTGAACGTTCCCTTAATCCTTTTTCTCCTCCCTCCCCCTCCACCGGAGCCCATCCTCCGGAGGAGGAGGGTCTTGTCTTCCAGGGTATTGTAGGATTTCAAAAGCCAGCTTACATACATTTGCCTGGAATCGAACCCAGGTCTAGTGCTTGGTAGGCAGCTCTCCTCACCACTATACCACCACTAACACTACATGCTGAAGCCAGCCTAGCATGTACCATTATGATATATCCAAGAGAAGAATGATCTTGCTTAGGGATTTGTAGGATGTCAAAAGTCAACTCACATACATTGACCAGGAATCGAACCAAGGCCTACCACTTGGTAGGCTGCTATCCTAACCATTATACCACCAACACAACACACTACAATGCTACATGATGAAGCCAGCCTAGCATGTACCATTGTGATATACCCAAGAGAAAAATGATCTCTCTCTCTCTCTCTATCTAGGACTTGATGCCATTGAACTGAATTTTTAGCTTAAAACCATCAACGGATACCGGCAGAATTTCACAGGCAATTTCGGAATTCCGCCGGATTGAAAAAGCAATTCCGTTCCGACCAAACGGAATGGAATGACCAATTTCTGACCAAAATTGCGGAACATACAATTCCACGGAAAGCGGTGACCATCCCTACTAGAGAGAGAGAGAGAGAGAGAGAGAGAGAGAGAGAGAGAGAGAGAGAGAGAGAGAGATGAATCTACATGGCTATCTGGGGTTCTCTTTGGACAACTGTTGAACACAAAAGGCAAGGCCATGCCTGGTGGGTGGGCTTGAACCACCAACCTTTCAGTTAACAGCCAAATGCGCTAACCAATTGTGCCACAGAGACTGTGTACCACAAAGATTGTGCACGCAGTTGCTGTTGAATGATTTTATGGGGATGTATGTGTGTCTTTTGGAGGCAGGAAGTAAGTCTGCTCCAAGAAGTTTCAGCATGTAGCGTTGGTGGTATAATGGTGTGGATAGCTGCCTACCAAGTGGTAGTCCTGTGTTTGATTCCTGGCCAATGTATGTGAGTTGGCCTTTGACATCCTACAAATCCCTAAGCAAGCTCATTTTTCTTTGGATATATCATAATTGTACATGCTAGGCTGGCTTCAGCATGTAGCATTGCAGTGTGTTGTGCTGGTGGTATAATGGTTAGGATAGCAGCCTACCAAGCGGTAGGCCTGGGTTCGATTCCTGGCCAATGTATGTGAGTTGGCTTTTGACATCCTACAAATCCCTAAGCAAGCTCATTTTTCTCTTGGATATATCACAATGGTACATGCTAGGCTGGCTTCAGCATGTAGCATTGTAGTGTGTTGTGTTGGTGGTTAGAGTTGGGCCGAACGGTTCCATGCGAACTTCCGTGGTTCGCGTTCGCGTCCCGCAGGCGAACTTTTGCGGAATTTCAGTTTGCCCCATAATGCACCATGAGGGTCAACTTTGACCCTCTACATCACAGTCAGCAGGCCCAGTGTAGCCAATTAGGCTACACTAGCCCCTGGAGCCACTCCCCCCCTACTAAAAGGCAGGCAGCGGCGACCATTACGGTCACTCGTGTGCCTGCATTAGTGAGAGTAGGGCGAGCTGCTGCACACTCTCTCATAGGGAAAGATTAGTTAGGCTTAGCTTGTCCCTGGCTGCATACTTGTTCTGTGAACCCACCACTGCATACCTGTTCTGTGAACCCACCACTGCATACCTGTACTGTGAACCCACCACTGCATACCTGTTCAGTGAACCCACCACTGCATACCTGTTCTGTGAACCCACCACTGCATACCTGTTCTGTGAACCTACCACTGCATACCTGTTCTGTGAACCCACCACTGCATACCTGTACTGTGAACCCACCACTGCATACCTGTTCAGTGAACCCACCACTGCATACCTGTTCTGTGAACCCACCACTGCATACCTGTTCAGTGAACCCACCACTGCATACCTGTTCAGTGAACCCGCCACTGCATACCTGTTCTGTTCAGTGAACCCGCCACTGTATACCTGTTCTGTTCAGTGAACCCGCCACTGTATACCTGTTCTGTTCAGTGAACCCGACACTGCATACCTGTTCTGTTCAGTGAACCTGCCACTGCATACCTGTTCTGTTCAGTGAACAGTTTGGTGTATCAGTGTGAAGCAGTACCTTAATTACACTACCTGATTGATGTATACACATGCAAGATGTTTTAAAGCACTTTAGGCCTGTCATCTAGCATTCAATATGATTTCTGCCCTTAAAACGCTGCTTTGCGTCAAATCCAGATTTTTCCCGGGGACTTTTGGCGTGTATCCCACTCCGCCATGCCCCCCTCCAGGTGTTAGACCCCTTGAAACATCTTTTCCATCACTTTTGTGGCCAGCATAATTTTTTTTTTCAAAGTTCGCATCCCCATTGAAGTCTATTGCGGTTCGCGAACTTTAACGCAAACCGAACCTTCCGCGGAAGTTCGCGAACCCGGTTCGCGAACCTAAAATCGGAGGTTCGGCCCAACTCTGTTGGTGGTATAATGGTTAGGATAGCAGCCTTCCAAGCTGTAGGCCTGTGTTCGATTATTGGCCAATGTATGTGATTTGGCTTTTGACATCCTACAAATCCCTAAGCAAGCTCATTTTTCTCTTGGATATATCACAATGGTACATGCTAGGCTGGCTTCAGCATGTAGTGGTATAGTGGTGAGGAGAGCTGCCTACCAAGCACTAGACCTGGGTTCGATTCTCAGCCAATGTATGTAAGCTGGTTTTTGAAATTCTACAATTCCCTGGAAGACAAGACCCAAGGAGGAAGGAAGGGAACAAGGAAGTCTGTCGAGCAAAAATTCTTCTTATTAGGCAGAAATTTGTTTGGTGGGGAAAAAAAATTGCATTCCGTAAAATTCCGCGGAATTTCAAATTTTTCCGTGGAAATTTCGCCATAGTGATATAGCAATTCCGTTCCATGGCAACAGAACGGAACCACCTAATTCCAGACGGAATCACGGAAATCCTAATTCCGCGGAATCCAGCGACCATCCCTACCTCTGATTTACAGAGGAGAATGCTGCTGCAGGCACCTCCTCTCTTGGCAGCTTTACCATCATGCAGAGTGCCTTAGTCAGAGACAGCAGGTCTCCTGGTTGCCTGCTTCTGCTGCTGCTGCTGGCTGCAGGCACCGGCTGCCGTGCTGGCTGCACAGGGCCGGAGGGGGTGGGAGGCTGGGGGAAGGCTTCCTCCAATCTGCGAACAAGGATCCGCTGCAACTCCCTTGTTCGCTGCTCAGGGTCTCCAGCAGGCAGGAACTGAGCCACCTTCCCCTTCAGCCATGGGTCCAGGATCATGCTGATCCAGAAGTCCTCCTGAGCACACATCTGGATCACCCTGGGGTCCCTGCGCATGGGGAACAGGGGAGAGACAGCAGAGACATCCCCAGAGCCGCAACACTCTCCTCCTCCTCTTCTGGCCCCTGAGCCTCTTCCTGCCCTCTCTACCATCACACCACTGCAGCTGTGCTCTGAAGTTCCCCCTCAACAGCCACATCGGGGACCTCCAGCTCCTCCTCCTCCAACAAGTCAAATTCCTTCTCAGAGGTAGACTGCGCAGCTGCCTGCTGATCCAGCTAGGTCAGGGCCTCCTCTCCCTCTTCCTGCAGCAGCATCAGCAGCAGAAAGGGGAAACCTGGGTTAACCTGTGATCATGAATAGAATTTGAGTCAAATCATGGGTGCACTCGAATTTAGACCCGTGATCAATTACGATCACAAGATCCAAATACCGAGCTCATGATCGGGGAAAAATGCTCATGATCACGGGCTAGCCATGATCGCAAGCTCGTGATGAGCAAGACTGGTGGGTAGAGGAAGGAGATGTGTAAAAAGAAAGGAAAAAAAATAGCCCGGAGAGGTACTTTAATTTAATTATACAAATGCTGTGTTTTGTGAAGTGGAGGAATGTATTTATTGACATTCATTATTAAGAAAAGATGTTTCCTTATACGCACATAGGAACAAATGCCTGCGGTATTTGTTTTGTGTGAAGATCGGTACATAAGAAGTTATCTAAATGAAAATCTTGGTATCAGAGCAAATAATAACACTACAGAGGATTATCATTATCCCGGAAACACTCAGCTACTGTTCAAGCATCTGATGTGTAACTGGGATAGATATTTGGAAATCCTAGGATCCTAGTAAATGCTTATAAACCTATTTTATCGTACAGGGTCGTGTGCTCCTTTTCTATGTCCCCCTTGTACTTGAATTACTGGACCTACCTAACCAGCCCAATATTGCATGGACATGTATTTCATACCCTGGGTGCCTTGTATAGCTTTGTCCTATGTTGTATAATGTTGTGATGTTATGTCATTCTTTGTGCCACTGTATGTATTTCTTATCCAGCGCTGCATAATATGTTGGCACTTTATAAATGCATTACATACATTAAATACTCACGTATAAGCCTAATTTTCCAGCACAAAAACATGATGTAATGAACAGCGGAGATGCCGCCACGTGGTCTAGTGACGGGGCGGCTATCTCCGCGTTCAGACCGGCGGTTTCCGCGCAGCGACACGCGTCTGGCTCGGCTGGACCTTCTAGTGCACACAGATGGATAGCTACGCGCGCGCGCGCCAGGCGACAGGACATTTATACCAGCAGAAGGGGAGTCAGCTGATCAGGCCGATCAGCTGATCCCAGCTGGACTCTGGATTGGCTGAGTGGCTCGGGCGGGGCTGCACAGCACTGCAAGTATATATGAATCTTGCTTGTCAGTTGCTGGTTGTCTGCCGTTGCGAACACTTACGTGGAAGCACTCAGACCATAGTCAGATCCTACAGTGTGTTAGAACCAGGTGGACCTGGGAATTCACACTTAGCCAGATACTTCTGTGTTATCATTTTGTTATACTCCAGACTAGTTCCAGGGTGTTGAGACCAGGGACCTCACACCCAAGATTAGGGACTCTGTGTTATCATTGTGTTATACTTCAGACTAGTTCCAGGGTGTTGAGACCATGGACCTCACACCCAAGACTAGGGACTCTGTGTTATCTTTGTGTTATACTCCAGACTAGTTCCAGGGTGTCGAGACCACGGACCTCACACCCAAGACTAGGGATACTGTGTACCATCATATTATACTCCAGACTAGTTCCAGGGTGTTGAGACCACGGACATCACACCCAAGACTAGGCATTGTTTGATATCTGTTATGACCTATTGCATTTCTGACTATCCCTCTGCTTTCTGATTCGATACCTACGCATATCTGATTATCTGTTGCCAACCCTGCCCGCCCTTGGTTACCGAATCAGCCTTCTGTCTCTGTACCTTGTCTGCCCGTGTGTTGCCCGACCTTGAGAGCTATCTCTCTTCATTGAGAGATTAGTCTCCAGACCTGCTGGTGACACCGACCTTCCAGGTGTCACTCAGTCACAGGTCCTTCCTGCTATTCAGCCTGGGGCTCCACTCCTTTGGAGGTCTCAGGCTGCTGGAAGGTTTTTGCACTTCCCAGAGGGAGGTATCTCCCATACTGCCAAAGACCACCTGCTCCTCGGGTGGTCCAACTCAAAGTCATTACTGTTGCACCAAACACTCACACTATATCGGTGTCCAGAGGTTAATCATACTTGAATTATTGGTGATTCTGCAGATCATCAATAATCAGGTATATATCTGTATTCTTGGTGATACTGCAGATCACCAATAATCAGATTCTCTCTGTGTGCTGACACTGATCGTTACAGATGAGTTACCCCTCGGCTTATATGCGAGTTAGTGGGCCAGAATAGATGGTAAAGTAAGTTTTTTTACTGGCAGAGGAGCGTAAGGATCTTGCACTAGTGAGTATGCTCTTGCCCTCCGGTTCCCTGCAGGTCCGTGTCCCCATCCTTTGCAACATGGTGTGCAGATTGCGCTGCTCCAGAAGACTACCTGTGTCCACTGGCTTTTGGAGCAGGGCATGCAAGCATTGTGTCAGTGGTGAAATGATCAGGAATTCTTCCTGTATGGCATTCACTGTGTCTCAAAACTATGACCCATCTAGTGGCATCTTGAGACATAGCTGTATCTTCCTTGGGGCACATCTGGCTATGGGGATGGGGGCTGACTTGTACTGGGGGCACATCTGGCTACTGTGGAGGGGGATATACTTGGGAGGGGGCTTATACACAGGTCAATCACTTTTTCTTGGTTTCTGAGGGAAAAGTGGGTGCCTCAGCTAATACGCCGGTCAGCTCATACGCAAGTATATATACGGTAAGAATATTAGTGATCCTACAGAGGAGAGAAGGAAGGAAAGACAAATCTGTTTAAGGTTTTTTAATTATTAATCTTCATTTATATAACACAAGCATCTTTTGATGGTGTTGAACAAAAGCATACAGGGTATAACAATATAGCAATACAATACATGAAGGATATAACAATACAAAATAAACAATAGAACAGTTAACAATACAAGACAAAGGAGGAGTACCACTGAAGCAGCAAACAAACCAGCTACAGATATTTACACAGGGGTGGGAGGTATGGACACACATTACACATCATTGTGAGACTAATTAAGAAGAGAGCCCTGGCCAGAAAGCCTTACAGGTTAAAGGTTTATAGTATAGGACAGTAGGTGAAGGGAAGCTGTGTATGAGATGGTACAAAATGGTAGTCTGTGGCTGGAGTGTCCTAGGTAGGAGAGTATGCTTGCCTTAAGAAGTGAGTTTTTAGGTTGCACCTAAAAAGGGTAAGTGAGGGTGAGTGGCGGATGTGTTGAGAGCGGGTGTTCCAGAGGAGGAGAGAGGACCTTGAGAAGTCTTGTAAGCAGGAGTGAGAAGAGGTGACCATAGAAGAAGACTGGAGAATATTGTTAGTAGAGCTGAAATTGTGTGACGGGTGGTATCTGAAGATTACTTAGATAAGAAAGAGTTAGGTGCTAGGTTGTAAATAGCTTTGTAGGCGAGAGTCAGGATTTTAAACTGTATCCTTTGTGTTAAGGTAGCTATACCAGGGGTGCTCGGATACCCCTTTTTAAAATCACTCTTTCTCTCTCTCTCTCTCTCTCTCTCTCTCTCTCTCTCTGGAAAAAGTTCAGATTATCTGGGTAGTTCGGATATCCGAAACCTTGCTGAGCACCACTGAGCCATACATCTAGCGATGATGGGCAGGTTCGAGCACGAGTCAAATCTCTATCTAATTCAGTCTGATTATAGAGAGATGTATCTGCTGCCCATACACTACAGGCAGATTCCCGATCAATTTCAGCATGAAATTTCTTGAGAATCGGCAGAGTTCACCGTATGTGCCGCCTCGCTGCTGTTCCCTAATGTTCCCTAATGTATAAATGTGCATGTGTTACATTACCTGTCCTGTGTGGTGGTGAACATCCATCTTCCAGATCTGTGGCTCTTCCATTAGCTGCATACACAAGTAACACAGGCACCGGTGCGCTATGCGCCAGGAGCGGGTATGGGGCTGATGGAAGAGCGGCGGATTCAGACGACGCACAGGCACTGTGCCACAGAACAGGTAATGTATAAATTATTATTTAGTATTATTATTATTATTATTTAGTATTCATACAGCGCCAACATATTACGCAGTGCTGTACAGTGTATATATATATACCTTGTCACTAACTGTCCCTCAAAGGAGCTCACAATCTAATCCCTACCATTGCCATATGTCTATATTATGTAGTGTAAGTACTGTAGTCTAGGGCCAATTTTAGGGGGAGCCAATTAACTTATCCGTATGTTTTTGGAATGTGGGAGGAAACCGGAGTGCCCGGAGGAAACCCACGCAGACACGGAGAGAACATACAAACTCTTTGCAGATAGTGCCCTGGCTGGGATTCGAACCAGGGACCCATAATGCACACATGTACATTTATACACTGGAGAAGCAGCGATGGGGGTTTTGTCGCATTCGCCGCTACCATCATCCAGCTCCTTCGAGCAAGTTGTACATGTTGCAGCATGTCCGACCAGTTCATGCAACCAAGTTCGGCTGTAAATTGGTTGCATCGTGGATCGGGCATGCACTTGGCAGCACCGATGTTCATCCGATGCGGTTATAATAGAATCAGATGGTTGATTGGCCGCCAAGTGGCCTGATGCATGGCCACCTTAGGTTAGCAGAGAGAGTGAGGGAGCAATGTTTAGCAGAGAAAGCTGCAGAGAGAGAGAGAGAGAGAGAGAGAGGGAGAGAGGGAGAGAGAGAGCAAATATACAAAGCAAGAGATCGTATTACACTCATTTCTCTCTCCTCACCCTTTGAAGTCCACCGTCCCATGCTGGCTGTGAGGAAGTCTGAGGTAGAGGAGGATTGTACTGCACCCCCTGCAGTGCTGGTCCTGGATAGAGTTGTTGGAGGGAAGGTCTGAGAGCAATCTGAAATGCCATATACCACCACTCTGCCTCCCTCTCCGCTCCCATGTGCTGTAGTTCCATAGAAATTGCTATGGAACTACAAGAAAATGGCCACCGTGTGAAAATATGTCTGCAAATGCGTACTCTGGCAGCCATTTTCTTAGAATCCACCATCTAATAACCCTGTACAGCGCTGCAATCTAAGGCAGTGCTGTACTGGGGACATGTAACGATCGGTGTAACACAGAGAGTATCTGATTACCGGTGATCTGCAGTATCACCGAGAATGCAGATGTATACCCGATTATTGATGATCTGCAGTATCACCGATAATCAGATATACCTCTAACCTCTGGACACCTGAGTATTGAGAGTGTTTTGGTGCAACAGTAATACTTTGAGGAAAGCACCCGAGTAGCGGGTGCTAGACAGAAGGAGATACAGATAGAGAACCGGTTCCTTCCACTGGTCTGATGCTCCCCAAGGGGCGGAGCAAAACTGAGAGTGGGAAGGATCGGAGAGTGAGTGACACCAAAGGTGAAGTGTCACTGACAGGACAGGGAACTATCTCCCAACGGGGAAGATAGTTCTCGAGGTCGGACAGGCCAGGTCGTTAACACACAGACAGATAAAGTACAGAGACAGGAGACAGATGCGGAATCCTAAGACTAGCAGAGTTTGGCAACAGAGTATCAGAGATAATGAAGTACCTAATCAGAGATCAGAAGAGTGGTCAGGAAAGCAGAAGGTCATAACAAATAATCAACAATTCCTAGACTAGGGTGTGAGTTCCTTGGCCATCAGCACCTTGGAAACTGGTCTAGATAATAACACAGATACTGACAGGGTCAGAGTGCTACCACGTAGTGATCGCAACGCCAGACACCATATAACTGACCAGCACCCAGTATATATACACAAGCGCTCTCCGGCGCCTCCCCTAAGTGCTGGACCAATGAGAACTGAAGGAATTGCCAGCTGACCGGCCTGGTCAGCTGACCCCCTTCTGGCTGTCATAAATGCTCTGCCTCTCCGCGCGCGCACGCGTCCTTCTGAACCTGTGTGGACTATCAGTCCCAGCCACACCAGACATGTGTTGTAATGCCTCTGATGTTTTAGATGCGGAATCCTCCGCACCGCTGTCTGAGCGTGTGCCGTTTTCTCCGCGTTCAGCAGAACAGACAGAAGTAGGCCTATGCGTGCAAACCGCCGCGTCAGACGCGGAATCCGCCGCCCTGTTCTCTGGGCATGCGGTGGTTTCTCCGCGTTCCGTCAGGCCAGTGAATGCACAAGGTGCCATGTTGAACGCGGAATCAGCCGCCTTACTCTGAGTACTTGCCGCGGCTTTTCCGCGTTTTCTCACAGTACCCCCCTGAGGAGTGGAGTCAGGACAGCTCCTACCCGGTTTCTCAGGATATAGCGTGTGGAATTCCCTTCTTAATTTGTCCGCGTGCATGCGACACTCAGGTACCCATGTTCTCTCCTCAATACCATACCCCTTCCAGTGCACTAGATACTGTACCGAGTTCTGCACTACACGTGAGTCTAAAATCTTTTCTATTTCGTACTCAGGTTGGTCGTCTACCATCACAAGAGGAGGAGGAGTGGCACCCACATGGACTGCTGGTTTAAGCAGGGACACATGAAAAGATCCTACACCACGCATGCTGGCAGGAAGATCAATGGCATAAGTAACATTGTTGATCTTCCTGGTTACTGAAAAAGGGCCCACAAACCTGGGACCTAACTTGGGTGAGAGTTGTTTCAGGGTCAAATGGCGTGTGGAGACCCAGACCAGGGGCCTGATTCACAAAGCGGTGATAACTCAGTTATCACGCCAACGAGACTTTAGGCATGATAACCTTTGCACCACACTGGTGAAAAGCCAGTTTGGGCGTGATAAGTTTAGGTGTGATAAGTTTAGGTGTGATAAGTTTAGGCATGCTAAGTTTAGATAAGTGTAGATAGCGTGCAAAGTCCCGCACGCAAAGCAGCGCCATTAAACTCTATGTGAAGTGCACCAGACTTTGCTAGCGCAAAACTTTTGATCAGCTGTGCACTGCGGTGCTAACGCAGTTGGTGCTTAAACTTATCATGCCTAAACTTATCACACCTAAACTTATCATGCCTAAACTTATCACACCTAAACTTATCACATCTAAACTTATCATGCCTAAACTGAGTTTAGGCGTGATAAAGGGCTTTTCACCAGGGTGCTAACTGTTAGCACCGCTTTGTGAATCAGGCCCCAGGTCTCCTGGTCGGAACTTCCACTCCAAAGATCGTTTCTTGTCAGCTTGACCCTTCTGACTTTGAAAAGCCTTCTCCAAATTATTTTTCACGATTCCCCAAATGGTTTTAAAAGATTTTTGTCAAGCTTCCAGAGCTGGAAACGGAGTGGAAGCTACTGGCAATGGGGAGAACTTGGGCAACTTTCCGGTTACCACCTGAAACGAAGAAAATCCAGAGGAAGAGCTTTTCAAATTATTGTGCGCAAATTCTGCATATGGCAGGAAATTGACCCAATCATTTTGCGCATCCGTAACATAACACCTTAAAAACTGTTCCAAAGACTGATTAACCCTCTCCGTCTGACCATTTGTTTGTGGGTGGTAGCCCGACGAAAATGACAGTTCCATGCCCATTAGATGACAAAATGCCCTCCAAAATCTAGAAACAAATTGGACTCCCCGATCTGACACTATGTTTTCCGGAATGCCATGCAGTCGGAAAACGTGGATGATGAAAAGATCGGCCAATTCCTGGGCCGAGGGGAGTCCTTTCAAGGGCACAAAATGGGCCATTTTACTGAAACGGTCGACTACCACCCAAATGACCGACATGCCTTCAGATCTCGGAAGCTCACCCACAAAATCCATGGACAAATGGGTCCACGGTTCACTCGGGGTGGGCAAAGGCTGCAACGTTCCCACAGGTGCCAGACGGGAGGGTTTGCTTTTAGCACACACTGCACACTCTCTAACATACTCCTTGCAGTCTGTTGCCAGAGAAGGCCACCAAGCACACCTAGCAACCAAGTCTTGTGTTCTGGAGGCCCCCGGATGCCCAGCATTCTTGTGCGAGTGGAACAACTGCAAAATCTGGAGGCGAAATGGCAGTGGTATAAACATAACCCCTTCAGGCTTCCCCTCAGGGACATCCTGCTGGAAGGGACTTAGAGTCTCCATCCAGTCTTTCCAGGTTTCTGTGGCTCCCAGCACTACTCTTTGTGGGACAATGGTCTCTGGGTCCGAGGGCTGTGCTGTCTCCGGCTCAAAACATCTGGACAAGGCATCCGCCTTAATGTTTTTACTACCCGGAGTATACGTAATTACAAATCTAAATCTCGAGAAAAACAGTGACCACCGAGCCTGTCGGGGACTCAATCTCTTAGCCCCTTCAATGTATTCCAAATTTTTGTGATCAGTGTAAACTGTAATCGTATGTTCTGCTCCTTCTAGCCAATGACGCCATTCCTCAAAGGCCAATTTAATGGCCAGGAGCTCCCTGTTGCCTATATTGTAGTTTTTCTCTACTGGTGAAAACCTCCGAGAAAAATAGGCACACGGGTGTAACCTTCCCTGCAGCCCAGAGCGTTGAGACAGCACAGCCCCTACCCCAACCTCAGAGGCGTCAACCTCAACAATAAATGGGTAGGCGGTGTCTACGTGTCTCAAAATGGGTGCAGAGCAAAACAGTTCTTTCAAAGTGGAGAAAGCAGCCAGGGCTTCGGGGGACCAGTGATTGGTATCTTCCCCTTTCTTTGTGAGACTGGTGAGGGGTGCTACGACTGTGGAGTACCCCTTTATGAACCTTCTATAGTAATTAGCAAACCCTAAAAATCTCTGGAGGGATTTGAGTCCTACTGGCTGTGGCCATTCCAGGACAGCAGAGACTTTGGCGGGATCCATAGAAAGGCCCGAGGTGGAAATTATATATCCCAGAAAAGCGACAGATGTCACCTCAAAAATGCATTTCTCCAATTTGGCATAAAGTCTGTTTTGCCTAAGCCTGTGCAGCACGAATTTGACATGAGCCCTAAGCTCAGAGAGGCTGTCTGAGAAGATCAATATATCATCCAGGTATTTTAAAACAAATTTACCCAGCACCTCCCTGAAAACCTCATTGATGAGTTCCTGAAAGACGGCCGGGACGTTACACAACCCGAAGGGCATCACCAGGTACTCGTAATGCCCGTCGGGTGTGTTGAAGGCCATCTTCCATTCATCGCCCTCTCTGATCCGCACCAGGTTGTATGCACCCCTCAAATCTAATTTTCGAAAAGATCTTAGCATTGGTGACTTGGGTGAACAAATCGTCTATCAAGGGTAATGAATAACGATTTTTAACTGTGATTTTATTCAGTCCCCGATAATCAATGCATGGCCGAAGGCCTCCGTCTTTTTTTTTCACGAAAAAGAAACCTGCACCGGCAGGTGACCGGGAAGGGTGAATGAATCCTTTAGCTAAGTTTTCACGGATGTACTCTTGCATGGCCACCTTTTCTGGCCCAGACAAATTGTAGAGATGACCTCTAGGGGGCATACAACCCGATCGGAGATCAATGGGGCAATCGAAAGGGCGATGTGGAGGTAGTTTATTGGCAGCTTTGGGACAAAACACGTCTGAAAACTCAGCATATTGTTCCGGAACTCCCTCCACATGAATCCTGGTCTGGCCTAAGGTCACCTTCACTAAATAATGACGAAAACAATGGGCCGACCAGCTCGTTAGCTGAGCAGTAGCCCAATCTATCTGAGGAGAGTGAAGGTGTAACCACGGCATGCCAAGGATGATTGTAGAGGTTGTCATGCGCAACACAAAAAACTGCAATTTCTCTCTATGCAGCACCCCTATAGTGACTTCTACCTCTGGTGTCTGAGACAGAGGATGGTTACGCTGCAGGGGTGAATCATCCACTGCCGTAACCTGAAGGGGTGGTTTTACCGGGGTCAGAGGAATACCCAATTTCTTTGCAAATTTGTAATCCATAAAATTAGCCGCTGAGCCTGAATCAATGAAGGCCTCAGAGACTTCAGATTTATCATCCCAAGTAATCATACAAGGAAGAAGTAACCGCTTATCCTCTAGGGGTAAGAGCTGTACGCCTAGGGTATTACCCCCAACTACTCCTAGGCAGTAGCGTTTCCCGACTTCATAGGGCAATTTCGCACTCTATGACCCCCCTCTGCACAATAAAGACACAATTGTTCAGAAATCCTGCGTCTCCGCTCCACCTGAGACAGTCTTGACCGACCAATCTGCATAGGCTCGGGTGGAGGTGAAACGGGAGGAGATGGAGACACAGGAGGCGAGGTGTAGGACACCAATTTAACATTGTTCCTACCCCGGGTCTGCCTTTGATAGCGTAATCGGCGATCAATCCTGATGGCCGATGAAATGGCCTCATCAACGGTTTTTGGTTCGGGCTGACTTAACATCAGATCTGAGACCTCATCAGATAAACCTGATAAGAAACAGTCTAAGAGGGCATAGGTGTCCCATCTGGCTGAAACTGACCACCTCCTAAATTCGGCAGCATACTCCTCGACCGGACCCTTGCCTTGATGCAATAACTTGAGCTTCCGCTCAGAAGTCGAGGCAATGTCTGGATCGTCGTAAATTATTGCCATAGCCTTAAAAATTCATCTACGGAGGTTAACGCTACATCTCCAGTAGGCAGACTGTATGCCCAGGTCTGGGAATCGCCTGATAACAAAGTCTTGATAAATGTGACCCTTTGGGTCATGGTTCCTGAAGATCTAGGTCTTAACTCAAAGTATGACAACACTCTACTCCTAAAATTTCGAAAGTCAGATCTGTGACCAGAAAATTTTTCAGGTACAGGCATACGTATGTCTGTACTAGGAGGGGATCGCACCTCATCCACCGCCGTCTGAAGGGTTTGTAAAGAACCGGACAAAGCGTCAATCATCGCTTTGTGATTACCCAGCACTTGGTTTATGGTCTCCACCGAAGTGGTAAGTGCACCCAGATGGTCAGTGTGTGCGTCTATTTGTAATTTTTGGGGTCTGGCGTTCTGTAACGATCGGTGTAACACAGAGAGTATCTGATTACCGGTGATCTGCAGTATCACCGAGAATGCAGATGTATACCCGATTATTGATGATCTGCAGTATCACCGATAATCAGATATACCTCTAACCTCTGGACACCTGAATATTGAGAGTGTTTTGGTGCAAAAGTAATACTTTGAGGAAAGCACCCAAGTAGCGGGTGCTAGACAGAAGGAGATACAGATAGAGAACCGGTTCCTTCCACTGGTCTGATGCTCCCCAAGGGGCGGAGCAAAACTGAGAGTGAGAAGGATCGGAGAGTGAGTGACACCAAAGGTGAAGTGTCACTGACAGGACAGGGAACTATCTCCCAACAGGGAAGATAGTTCTCGAGGTCGGACAGGCCAGGTCGTTAACACACAGACAGATAAAGTACAGAGACAGGAGACAGATGCGGAATCCTAAGACTAGCAGAGTTTGGCAACAGAGTATCAGAGATAACAAAGTACCTAATCAGAGATCAGAAGAGTGGTCAGGAAAGCAGAAGGTCATAACAAATAATCAACAATTTCTAGACTAGGGTGTGAGTTCCTTGGCCATCAACACCTTGGAAACTGGTCTAGATAATAACACAGATACTGACAGGGTCTGAGTGCTACCACGTAGTGATCGCAACGCCAGACACCAGATAACTGACCAGCACCCAGTATATATACACAAGCGCTCTCCGGCGCCTCCTCTAAGTGCTGGACCAATGAGAACTGAAGGAATTGCCAGCTGACCCCCTTCTGGCTGTCATAAATGCTCTGCCTCTCCGCGCGCGCACACGTCCTTCTGAATCTGTGTGGACTATCAGTCCCAGCCACACCAGACATGTGTTGTAATGCCTCTGATGTTTTAGATGCGGAATCCGCCGCACCGCTGTCTGAGCGTGCGCCGTTTTCTCCGCGTTCAGCAAAACAGACAGAAGTAGGCCTATGCATGCAAACCGCCGCGTCAGACGCGGAATCCGCCGCCCTGTTCTCTGGGTATGCGGCGGTTTCTCCGTGTTCCATCAGGCCAGTGAATGCAGGTCCCTGCACGCAAGCTGCCATGTTGAACGCGGAATCAGCCGCCTTACTCTGAGTACTTGTGGCGGCTTTTCCGCGTTTTCTCACAGGACAGCTGTGTGACACGGCTGTCTCCCTGCATGATACACAAGTAAAGCCTATGACAGCCGAACACACTGATTGGCTGGCCAGGGAGGGAGGTAAAATAAATAAAAAAAGACACCATTGTATATTAAAAATAATGAAATAAATATTTATAAAAAAAAAATACATCTGGGGAGCAATCAGACCCCACCAGCAGAAAGGTCTGTTGGTAGGGGAAAAAAAGGGGGAGTGGGGGGGAGAAATCACTTGTGTGCTGAGTTGTGTGGCCCTGCAGCTTGGTCTTAAAGCTGCAGTGGCCCACTTAGTAAAAAATGGCCTTAAGTGGTGAAGAAGGGGACCCCCAGATACCAGCCCCCTCCCCAAGAGACATAAGTATAGGGTACATGGTACATACCAATTTCCACAAAGGGTTAAATTACATAAAAACACAACAATGAGAACAATATTTTGTTAATCTTAATTAACCATGAATACTTACCTTAACCTCCTTGCCGGTTTTCCCGACCTGAGCTCGGGGTAGAAAAAAGCAGCTGCTATCGGTGATCCCGAGCTCAGGTCGGGGTAGGCATTGCAGAGCTTTACCTGCAGTTGTGGAGTCCTGCGCGCGATCTCGCTGCGCAGCGGGACTCCAGCCTCTCTCCCCGGCAGTGTGGGGTCTTTCCCTGGCCGCCGGGATCCCCCATGTCCCCGCTATTCTTCCGGGGACCCGGCAGCCAGTTGGAGCAGCGCAGCCGTGGTGGTGGCAGCAGAGCGGTGGTGGCAGCGTGACGTCATCGGGGGCGGGGCTAACATTGAAAACAAACTTCTCTATATTAGAGAAATATAGAGAAGTTCGTTTATATGTATATTAGCGCCATCTTGTGGGCAAAGAGAAAACTGCAGCCCAGGAGCCCAGGAAGGTAATTTTTTTTTTAATTTTGCTGCAGATCTCCCTGCCAGAATGATTTTTTTCAGGTTTTAGGGTCTGAAAGAGTGAAAAAAAATTGCACCGCTTTTAGACCCTAAAATCTGGAAAGAATCAGACCGCCAAGGAGGTTAAACAAAAAATAAGGTTCCCATGCCAATATCCTCGGAAATGTCCCGCGCCAATATCCTCAGTTACCTTGATTAACCCATTCAGGTTCCGTGGTTTTCACGAGAGAAATGTTCACCTCCCATTCATTAGCCTATAACTTTATCACTACTTATCACAATGAACTGATCTATATCTTGTTTTTTCCGCCACCAATTAGGCTTTCTTTGGGGGGTACATTTTGCTAAGAGCCACTTTACTGTAAACGCATTTTAACAGGAAGAATAAGAAAAAAATGGAAAAATTCATTATTTCTCAGTTTTCAGCCATTATAGTTTTAAAATAATACATGCCTCCATAATTAAAACTCACGTATTGTATATGCCCATATGTCCCGGTTATTACACCGTTAAAATTATGTCCCTATCACAATGTATGGCGACAATATTTTATTTGGAAATAAAGGTGCATTTTTTCCATTTTGCATCCATCACTATTAACAAGTTTAAAATAAAAAAAATATAGAAATATTTCATCTTTACATTGATATTTAAAAAGTTTAGACCCTTAGGTAAATATTTACATGTTTTTTTTTTTTATTATTGTAATGGTTTTTTTTATTTATAGTAAACATTTTATTTGGGTAGTTTTGGGAGGGTGGGGGGTAAACAATAGATTTATAATGTAAATGTGTGTTGATTTTAATTCATTTCTATTTTCAGGTGTAGTATTACTTTTTGGCCACAAGATGGCGGCCATGAGTTTGTTTACATGACGTCACTCTAAGCGTAAAATACGCTTAGAGTGGCGCATCAGGAAGTGAATGGCCAGAAAAGGCGCAGCTTCCGAGAGAAGCTGTCGCTTTTTCAGCGGGGGAGAGGAATCAGTGATCGGACTTCATAGTCCGATACATTGATTCCCTGACTACCGAATCCGCGGCCGGGAGTGCGCGTGCACGTGCGCGATCGGCCGCGGGGGCGCGCGGTAGCGCACATGGTTTCTGGACGTAGTTTCTACGTCCAGAAACCAAAATAGGTTAAAGATCTCCTCTGCGCACCCACCGCCACAAGTATAGCTAGAGCTAAAGCATCTTTAAATTTTGTCCCAATGCTCCCCATTGGTCTATAAACAGACTAATGGGAATCCGCCAGATTAAAAAACAAAAGCATTATGTTGTTGTATGCTCAAATCCAGAGATCACTTAAAGGAGTCATCAGTGAAACCCCCCACATCTACTAGCCTGGGGCTTCATCCAGCCCCTTGCTACTGACACGTCCAGTACCACAGCTTCACTCACAGCCACTGGCCTGGGGTCCCCGCCGGTGCAAGACGTGGACATTGAGGTTGTCCTCGTACTGTGCCTGCGTAAGCACCACGGTCAATTAAGGAACTACTGTGCCTGCGGACAACGTTGCCTTGATTGACAGTGGGGCTTGCACAGGCGCAGTACAAGGACGACCCTGAGGTTGGCCTTTTGCACCGGCGGGAAATGGGGGCCGGTGGCTGCAAGTGGAGCTGCAGCACTAGATGTGTCGGCGACAAGGGGCTGGTGGAGGTAAGTAGATCGGTGGGGGCGTGTTTCGCTGATGACTCCTTTAAAGTAAATCCCACACGCACACACACTACTTTTGGGGGGAAAAAATAGTTCCCGCTGTCCTCTTTAACATACCTTCCAAATTTGGTGTTTCTAGCTTTTGCTATTAACTGCTAAAGTCGATGGCCATTAAACTTTAAAAATCATTTAGAAAGCATTTGCACATAAGACATATTTTTAGCAACTATTTTGCAGTTGATCCTCCTCCGTCTTGTCACTGTCCGGGTTTTGGTACACTTTTTTAACCTTTTTTAAAGAAATTGTTGCCGTAGAAATGCCCTGAAAGTTTTGAAGTTCTCCAGCCTATTAATATCTATGGAGCCCACAATGAACTTCCTGTTTGAGAACATTTGCAGTACATTTGTGTTTGAGAACTGAAAATTTGATGTTTGCTACATCACTGTTAGTGAATATACCCCAGTGTCACAGCTCAACTAAGAGAGGAGGAGGCAGGGCCACCTACAGTCACATGACTATGTTGCAAATCCTAGAATTAAGATACAATGGCCTCAATTCACTAAGCTTAACTCCTGTCTTTAATGACTCTTCTGAGCTGTTTTACAGTTATCACAATTATATCATCATGGTTATAACTGTAAAACAGCTCAGAAGAGGTATTAAAGACAGGAGTTAAGCTTAGTGAATTGAGGCCAATGTATATTAACATTTTTTCCTTCTTATGGTAAATGACTATAGTGTGGGCAGAGGAAGGAGATATGTAAAAATAAAGAAAAAATTAGCCCAGAGAGTTGCATTCATTTAATCATACAGACACTGTGTTTTGTGCAGTGGAGGAACGTATTTATTGACATTCATTATGAAGAAAAGACGTTTCCTTACACGCACATGGGAACAAACACCTGCTGTGTTTGTTTTGTGTGAAGATCGGTACATAAAAAGTTATCGAAATGAAAATCTTGGTACCAGAGCAAATAATAACACTAAAGAGGATTAGCATTATCCCGGAAACATTTAGCTACTGTTCAAGCCTCTGATGCTGTAACTGGGATAGATATTTGGGAATCTTAGGATGCTAGTAAATGTGTATAATCATATTGTATATGATCGTGTGCTCCTTTTCTATGACCTCCTTGTACTTGAATTACTGGACCTACCTAACCAGCCCAATATTGCATGAACATGTATTTCATACCCTGGGTGCCTTGTATAGCTTTGTCCTATGTTGTATAACCTTGTTATGTTATGTTATTCTTTGTGCCACTGTATGTATTTCTTATCCAATGCTGCATAATATGTTGGTGCTTTATAAATGCATTACATACCTTAAATATTTGCATATAAGCCTAATTTTTCAGCACAAAAAAAATGTGCTGAAAGTTACCCCTCGGCTTATATGCGAGTTAGTGGGCCAGAATGCAAGGTGAAGTAAGTTTTGTTACTGGCAGAGGAGTGTAAGGATCTTGCACTAGTGAGTCTGCTCTTGTCCTCTGGCTCCCTGCGGGTCCGTGCCCCCCATCCGCTGGACCATAGCGTGCAGATTGTGCTGCTCAAGAAGACTACCTGTGTCCCCTGGCTTGTGGAGCAAAGCATGCAAGCAATGTGTCAGTGGTGAAATGATCAGGAATTCTTCCTGTGTGACATTTGCTGACTCTCATATCTTTGACCCCTGTAGTGGCGTCTTCAGACACAGCAGTATCATCCTTGGGTCACATCTGGCTACGGGGATGGGGGCTGACTTGTACTGGGGGAACATCTGGCTACTGTGGAGGGGGATATACTTGGGAGGGGGCTTAACCACATTTACCACACAGAAAACAACTGCAAAGAGCTTTAGTGATAACATCAGGTGAGCAAATAATTGTTTTTATTAGTTGATACCTCAAGGACATAAATGTTAGTCTCTCGGTGGCTATATTTGTGTAGTGGTCATCGTGTTTGTGTGCACATTAGCAGGAGTGCATGTGACTGCGGTTTTCCAGCCCCTATGGTCGGGCTGAGGTAGTTAAATGTCAGTTAAGTGACAAAAAGCAAAACAAAAACACTGATTCTGCAGTGTGGGCCTAGTGTTGGTCTAGTAGACTTTTCTAGTCAAAAAATAATAATTTTGCCAAAACCTTTCACAAAACGTATCCAGCGGTTCAAATTTAGTCTGAGTGTCACTTAACTCAGGTGACAAATTTTTTATGAAACATGCAACAACCATCAATAAAAGGTCCTTCCAGTGAACTGCAGTGCCAGTGAGGTCTTTATACAGGACAACGCTGGAAAGCTTACAATAGTGGTGGACACTCAGTTGTTTAGGTGAACTGAATGTCACTTAACTCAGGTGACAGTTATGTGCTTGCAATGTGCAACAATCACCCAAAAAATGCCCTGCCAGTGAACTGCAGTGCCAGTGAGGTCTTTATACGGGACAGCACTGGAAAGGTAACAATAGTGGACACTCGGGTGCTTTTTTAAATTGAATGTCACTTAACTCAGGTGAAAATTATGTTTTCCAAAGACCAAAAATCACAATATATAGCTGCTGTGCTGCACTGTGCTGGTGGACTACACGTAGCAGTCTAGCAGAACACCACGGTCGGCATAACTCGAAAAAAAGTAGGATCGTTCTTATAAAAAGACTATGGGGTTCTCTACTTGGTTCTGCCATTACTAGTGGCAGAAAACTTCTTCAACAAACAAAGAGCACTGGACACACAAAGCAGCAATCTACCTAAGCTATCCTCACTCAGCAGAGCTCTCTCCCCATTATACCCAGTACAGCAGTCACAGACAGAATGTAAAATGGCTGCTGTGCTTGGGATTTTATAGGGGGGGGGTCCATGAGGGATAAATACCTCATTGGTTGCTATGTGTCTCCTGACTCTGGGGTGAGGGGTCAATTTTTGACTCTGTGTAAAAGAATGGGGGCTGATCAAACGTCACGATCTGTGAATTTCATAAATGGTTCTGTCCATCACTATTTGCAGATAATTGGGAAAAAAAGGACTCCAGGGATCAAGAGATCATCTCAAAGCAAAGACCTAGCTCCAGGGGCAAAGCCCCACACAGCTGGGTCTCTGTTTTGTGGCTATCCCAGCCTTCATGGGGGACAAGGGTTTAAAGAGGTTTGGGAGGAGGGACCCCACATCATTTTTTTTTATTTCCCACACTCTGAACATATGTTAAGAAAAAAAAAAAAGAAATACATTATTTACATGTTTATACCTTATCTGTAATTTTACCACATTCAAATCACACATTTTTTCCTTTCACTTTAACATTGATTTTCTCAAAAACTACAAGTTTTTTTTCCTCTTGCTCCCACTGTCACCCTTAACATACCCAGAGCCACCTTCAGCCCCTCCCTCCCGGTTAATCTTGGGGCCCAGTGAACACAGAGTCGCACACACAGGGCCCCAGAAGCTGCAAGAATGTACTTCCAAACCTGCAATTCCCCCTTCTGACCTGGTGGGCCATTACCTTACCACCGCTCTGCCTGCCCTTCCACTTGCATCGCATTTTCCTGGCTGTATGCTTAAATTCTAAATTCTGCATCAATCTGCTTTTATGGTATGCAACTGATTCATTTTCCTGGCTGTATGCTTAAATTCTAAATTCTGCATCAATCTGCTTTTATGGTATGCAACTGATTCATTTTCCTGGCTGTATGCTTAAATTCTAAATTCTGCATCAATCTGCTTCATTATAAGTGTTAATAATTGGGGCTTCTTCCTGTTTTACAATGTGCCTATTTTATTAGCCACAATTTGTATATCTTTAGACTGGCCCTGCCCCTGTGTGGCTAGAGTCTAGTGTCTAGTATATTCACAGCTGCTATCAGTCTGCTTGTTAGCATCAATCTAGTCAGGGATATATTAGCAGATCATATAGTCAGCATGACCTTGGTCAGCAGTGCATACATTTAAGGGTATAAATTTAAGGGGTATTAATTTTAAGGGTACTTTAGACAAACAGAATTATACCAGAATTGAGCCAGAAGGGAACAGAAATGAACTAGCACAAAACTCTAGGCTGTTGTTCATCTGCTGATTTTCTACACCCTGCATAGAAGTACCTTCAATACCATATTGAACATACACCAGCTAAACATACAGCCAGCTAAATTTAAGCACTGCTCTCCCGCTTACCAAACTACGGATGGTTTCACCGTGCCTCACCAACCACACCACTGCTGGTCTTCGCTGGCTGCTTCACTGCTGAACTCTCCACCAACTGATCCATCGCCGACCTCCAGACAAGTTACGTCATTACCAACAAGACACCCTCTTTTGCCTCACGGGAAGGATTTTGAAACCCTCTAACTTTGCTTAGTGGGTAAAATGAATTGCAGCAAAACATGAGGAAAGGTTCAATAGTAATATTTATTGAGCTACAATCCTATTATAATAATTATCTAGGCTTGCAGAATCATAGTTACATTGTATTTGAGTAATTAGTGAACATCAATATTATTTCTTACGAAGTATTGCAGCATCACCCAGAGAAGATCGGGGACCTCAGCGACCTCGGAGGGGAAATACTTGGCTACACCAACAGACGGCATGTCTGCTTGTCCTTCAAAAGCCCCCACTCGAAAGTATTTTCCCTCCTTTATATAGACAGAATTCAATGTCTGCGCAGGCGTAGAACATGTTTCATCCATGCACCTGTGCAGATAAGGGTGCGTGATCACCATGTGCTTTTTTCATTGCGCCTGTGCAGACAAGGCACATGACTGCGTGATCACAGCGTGCTTTAGAGGCATCACAGAACACGTCTGACTATTTTTGTTTATGTGAGAACTCTGCACATCATCTCATATTTTGACTAGTCTTGTAGATAGCAAAAATTCTCATGGTCAGTCTTCCATGAAAATATTATGGTTCTCATTGTAGATAGCACCACTCTCATGGTCAATCCTCCATGAGAGTGTTATGATTAGAAATATCTCATAGCCAGCTTTTGATGAGAATGAACAAATGTGTTCATGTGTGAATTATAACTCCCAGTGTTGCATAGAACATCCAATATTAAAAGAAGCTAACATATATACCGTGAACAGTAATCTCTTATCAATCAATCAGACATTCATGTCACTTTTGTATCTCACACCCCATCTACCAATCACACACAGCTGGATTTTTTTTTTGCCATCATTGATGTTCTGCCAACCTCACTGCTGATCTCCTGTGGACTGCTCCTTACCAGATTGATTATTGATGCAACTTTGCTGAACCCCTTCAGCCACATCATTGGTGACATTTATCGTCATCTTGGTCTAACTGCTGTCCCCCTGTCTATGCTTCCACTCTCCACACCCCATCCTACCTTATCCCTTCAGTACAAAATGTACCCCTTCCCTCCTATTCACTCCCTGACCCCTCCACCATTTCCCAGCTATCTCCCTCCCCATCTCGTTCTCCCCATTACCACATGCTCTACCTCCACCTCCTTCTACACCTTGTCCCCCTTCTGTTTCCCCGCACCCTTTCCCCTTCTGTCCTTAGACTCCCTTTTGGCCCTCAACCCCCATGCACCTCCCTTCCCTCCCCCCCCACACTCTACCCACACACCCCCTCGGCATAACCTCATTCCTATCCATTCTACCCTTAGGCATTCGCTTCCTGTTTCCTGTGGCCTCTGGAATGCCAGGTCCACCCGCAATAAGCTGCTCTCTGGAACTCGCTCCCTCCAGCCACCAAACTCGCCCCCACCTTTAATACCTTCACACAAGCTCTCAAGACTCACCCTTTCATGCTCGCATACCCCCCTACACCAGCACCATAATATGTTCTGTTAGACACCCTCTCAACAGATGCACCTATTGTCCCCACCCCCACCCTTTAGATTGTAAGCCTCTGGCAGGACCCTCTCCCTTAGTGTTTCCAGCTTGATTATGCAATCTTACTGACAATCACCCCTTTTGTGGACTAGAACAATCTCTATTTTGAACCATGACACTGTATTATCAAATAATTTGCATGTTCTTGTTTTGTTGTGAGTTTCCTGTATGTCCTACCTTGTATGTTAACCCTTTTATCTATTGTGCAGCGCTGCGTAATATGTTGGCACTTTATAAATACAATAAATAAATAATAAATAATGTACTGTAGCCCCATAGAAATTACTATAAGACTACAAGAAAATGGCCGACAGAGTCCGCATTTGCAGACATATTTTCACACGGTGGTCATTTTCTTGTAGTCCCATAGCAATTTCTTTGGTTTACAGCACATGGGAGAAGAGAGGGAGGCAGAGTGGTGGCATATGGTATATCAGGTTGCTCTCAGACCTCGCCTCCAACAACTCTATCCAGGACCAGCACTGCAGGGGGTGCAGTACAATACTTCTCCCCCTCAATCTTCCTCACAGCCAGCATGGGACGGTGGACTTCAAAGTGTGAGGGGAGAGAGATTAATGTAATAAGATCTCTTGTTGTGTATATTTGCTCTCTCTCTCTCTCTCTCTCTCTCTTTCTCTCTCTCTCTCTCTCTCCCCCCCTCTCTCTCTCTCTTTCTCCTCACCCTATCTGAAATGTTCTCTGCTCAACGCTGCTCCCTCATTCTCTCTGCTAACCTAAGGTGGCCATGCATCAGGCAACTTGGCGGCCGATCGACCATCGGATTCAATAATAATCACATCAGATGAAACGGTGCTGCCAAGTGCATGCCCGATCGACGATGCAACCAATTTAGGGCTAAAATTGATTGCATACCTCCCAACTTTTTGCGATAAGAAAGAGGGACACTTAAGCCACGCCCTTGCCACATCCCTAACCACAACCCCAACCACACCCCTAGTCACGCATACCATAAAGATTTTAAAGGAAAAATATAACTTTTTTTTGTAGAAAATTCATATATTTACATAGATCTGTACGGGAGTCCTGAAATAGGGACAAATGAGGAAGAAAGAGGAACAAATGGACAGGGGTCCCAAAGAGGGACTGTCCCTTGGTAGCTATGGCTATAATACCACAAGTAGTCTAAGCTCTGTGGTGAACATAGAAAACATTGCAATGTTGCTGGGAAATAAGAGCAAAAATACAAGAACAATAGTAGCCTTAAACAATCTTTAAAGATTAACTGTGCTCAGTGTGCTGCTGTCTGTTGGTGCTGACAGCTGATAATTACCAGGCTTCTGACCCTGGCTGACCTGAAAGAGTTAAATTACCAGGTCTGTCTGTCTCTGTCACACTCATAGGCAGTCTCTGCAGTAGGGGACAGGCTGCAGTGATTGGTGTGACTGAGCTGTGTGTCCTCTCCTCTGCCCCTCTGCCTACCTCCTGTGTTCAGAAATGCTGATCTTCCTGGACGCAGGGTTCTGCTACTCCTAGCCTGGAAGAGGATGTGGGGGCGGGGAGCATACAGCTGTCTCTCAGTTTTTATTGGTTGGAGGGTGGCACCAGCTTGCAGGAAGTACACAGAGGAAGGAGGGTGAGGCTGATCTTTCTGTCTCTGCTTGCAGGATCTAAAATATTTGACAGTCCATCTGTAGAAAAATGGGACATAAAGAGTAGGAGGTGGGACATGGGGTGAGGGGGGCGGGGCCCTGGGATTGTCCAATCCAAATTGGGACTGTGATACCCTATGTGTTTGCATGAATCGGTCGGACATGCTGCAAGATGTACAACTTGCTCGATCTGGTGCGTGATGGTGGCAGAGAACGTGAAAAAATCCCCAGCGTTGTTTCCCCAGTGTATAAATGCCAATGTGTGCATTGCTGGGGGGGGAGGGCATAATACATAGATATGCCCCTGGCTACTTAATACTGAAAACTGCCTGGGGCACATCTGGTTACCTGATACTGTGTTATATGTTGAACGTTTTGAGATTTTAATCAAATGATATAAAATATTTGATGACTTGATTTCTGCACATGGCTAGGGCCCTGCCATTTGGAAAGTTAAGTTATTGGTATACGGTGTCATGAGATTGAGATATCATAACTATTCTTTAACATAGTGATACTTATTACAATAAGTATATACTTATTATACTTAATACAATATTGGTTAATATATATACAGTATAAGGTTTACAATGAACTGTCAGAAGTCTGCTGAGCTTAGAACATGTGGTCTTTCCTTGTGGAATTTAAGGTCACAGAAGTCATTAGAAAATAGATCTCTGCCAAGCCAGGCTTCTGGTTGCAGGAATTGTAACCTGGTTACATAGTCGATAGCTGGTTGTTATGTGACGTGACTCAACCCTACGTTATTCTTAAGTTAGGAAAAGAGGCTTCGTTCCATATAGAGTGAAAACTCAAGAATTACAACACAGCATTATTTCTGGTCCAATCAGAAGGCAGAACAGTAGGAATACCGAGTACTAACATGTATAAGAACCAGCAGTAAGGTCTGGTCACTCGGACTCACTCACTCTCACACACACTCAAACACACATTCATTCATTCATTCTCTTTACATGACAGACACGTATACACATATGCTCAAATAGAAGACTACAAACAATAGATTCGATATACAGATTATACAGCAATTTACTCATTCTGTTTTTATATCTTTTGTAACTGATTTTTGATGTACCAAAGAACTGTACCTTATTGAATATTGAATATCTATGAAGATCAATAACGTCTAATTAAAATCCACATTTTACTGTCTCCTGAGGACTTTGTTTTTTAAAGGAACATTTTTTTTATCCCATTTTATAACATTTGGTGAGCCAGCCACTCGCAACATTTTTGATTCATGAAGATCAAATCAGCCAGTCGCAAAACTAAAGCAGCCACATAAAATAGTTTCAAAATCGGGGAACGAGGACAAGAGAAGTAAGCTGAGCTGGGTGCTTGTGAAACTCTATTGCGCTGAACCTGAAGTGGGGAATGTGACAAAGTCGACAGGAAATCTGATGATTGACGTCCTGTGGATGTGAGCAGGAATCCATTTGCAAAAGGTAATTATGTTTTATTTTCTGTTGAATTGGCTAAAAGTTTCAATTAAGTCAGATAGCGTTATCCAAAGTAATTCAAAGTAATCCAAAATTATTATTTGTAAGCTAATTTAGCGAAAATGAACAGCATGCAAAGGAAATTTTATCCTTGTTTCTATGTAATATACTTTTAGAGTTGCAGACTGAATGCAAACCTTGTTAGTGGGTGTGCATATTTAAAAATGGAACCATTCTTGTTTACAAAGCTGCAAGCTAAACTTGGGAAAAAATGGTTTAAATTGAAGCTTTCAATAGTGTAATCAAAATGTAATTGAATTATAGAAGCAAAACTTACCATAATAGCTTCTATAAGTAAAGTAAGGGTTTTATATATATTCTAGTTGGCCACTTGTGTAGAAGGAAAAGTATAGACCATGTATAAATGATAATTTATATAAAAAAATATATATTTGTAATAGTGATGTAATATAAGCGCAGCCTGCAACCCTGAAAGGCAGAAAAATAAAAATGTTTCTGGGTATTTAAAAATTTATATTTTATGAATTAGTTACCAAAATGACATGTTCTCTTCACAGCAGCATGTCTTATGTTACAGATATCATTTGTTTAAACTTAAATTAGAGAATAAAATAATTGCATAAGGTCACTTAAATGTATTTGCATTGCAAGCTATATATGTTATGAAAAAGTTCATTCAAGTTTCAGAGTTGTTGTCCTATACTTTCATTTGAGTATTGATAAAAAGCATAAAATATAGTAATGAATGTTATAATTGATATTAAATTTTAATTAATTAAAATTAAGCCTATAATATTGCCTAGGATTGTTTATCATCATAGCTGGATGATAAACATATCTGTCTCTGTATTAGGTGATTGATGAGGATACTGTGGTAAAGGTCAGCATTCATAAGTAAGATGTGATTGCTTGTGACCATAGACAGACAGATATTGTAACAATCGTTTTTTTTGTTTTGTTTGTTTTTTGCATAAAAGTTGCTAAAAGGAGGTTTTTAAGTTATAGGTTTAGTCAGGAAGTTATTCTTAGTAATATTACTGTGAAATAACATGATTTGGTTTAATTTAGACTAAATAAATTTGAATTGTTGCAAACGATTGCACCAAGAATTTGATCAAAAGGAATAATGCAGGGCCGGGCAGAGGCAGAGGCGAGAGAGGCTCCAGCCTCAGGGTGCAGTGCAGGAGGGCACGCACAACTCACTCAGCTATCATTCACTAGATGTGTTTGAAGTAGAGTTGGGCCGAACGGTTCGCCTGCGAACGGTTCCATGCGAATTTCCGTGGTTCGCGTTCGCGTCCCACAGGCGAACGTTTTCGGAAGTTCGGTTCGCCCCATAATGCACCATGTAGGGTCAACTTTGACCCTCTACATCACAGTCAGCAGGCCTAGTGTAGCCAATTAGGCTACACTAGCCCCTGGAGCCCCACCCCCCTTATATAAGGCAGGCAGCGGCGGCCATTACGGTCACTCGTGTGCCTGCCTGCATTAGTGAGAGTAGGGCGAGCTGCTGCACTGTCTCTCATAGGGAAAGATTAGTTAGGCTTAGCTTGTTCCTGGCTGCATACCTGTTCTGTGAACCCACCACTGCATACCTGTACTGTGTCTGTGAACTCACCACTGCATACCTGTTCAGTGAACCCACCACTGCATACCTGTTCTGTGAACCCACCACTGTATACCTGTTCAGTGAACCCACCACTGCATACCTGTTCAGTGAACCTGCCACTGCATACCTGTACTGTGAACCCACCACTGCATACCTGTTCTGTGAACCCACCACTGCATACCTGTTCTGTGAACCCACCACTGTATACCTGTTCAGTGAACCCACCACTGCATACCTGTTCAGTGAACCCACCACTACATACCTGTTCAGTGAACCTGCCACTGCATACCTGTACTGTGAACCCACCACTGCATACCTGTTCTGTGAACCCACCACTGCATACCTGTTCAGTGAACCCACCACTGCATACCTGTTCTGTTCAGTGAACCCGCCACTGCATACCTGTTCTGTTCTGTGAACCCACCACTGCATACCTGTTCTGTTCAGTGAACCCGCCACTGCATACCTGTTCTGTTCAGTGAACCCGCCACTGCATACCTGTTCTGTTCAGTGAACCCGCCACTGCATACCTGTTCTGTTCTGTGAACCCACCACTGCATACCTGTTCTGTTCAGTGAACCCGCCACTGCATACCTGTTCTGTTCAGTGAACCCGCCACTGCATACCTGTTCTGTTCAGTGAACCCGCCACTGCATACCTGTTCTGTTCAGTGAACCCGCCACTGCATACCTGTTCTGTTCAGTGAACCCGCCACTGCATACCTGTTCTGTTCAGTGAACCCGCCACTGCATACCTGTTCTGTTCAGTGAACAGTTTGGTGTGTCAGTGTGAAGCAGTACCTTAATTACACTACCTGATTGATGTATACACATGCAAGATGTTTTAAAGCACTTTAGGCCTGTCATTTAGCATTCAATGTGATTTCTGCCCTTAAAACGCTGCTTTGCGCCAAATCCAGATTTTTCCCGGGGACTTTTGGCGTGTATCCCACTCCGCCATGCCCCCCTCCAGGTGTTAGACCCCTTGAAACATCTTTTCCATCACTTTTGTGGCCAGCATAATTTTTTTTTCCAAAGTTCGCCTCCCCATTGAAGTCTATTGCGGTTCGCAAACTTTAACGCAAACCGAACCTTCCGCGAAAGTTCGCGAACCCGGTTCGCGAACCTAAAATCGGAGGTTCGGCCCAACTCTAGTTTGAAGCAGAGAGAAATAAGAAAAAGGGGATACATGGCGGTGACTGCAAGCCAGATAACTAGAGATGGGGGGGGGGGGGGGTTGGATGCCCTTAGTCTTAGTCTAATAGCAATCAGTGTGTGACTGCTGGGGTGGGAGGGATGGAGGGGCGCACTGTGGTGTCTCAGCCTTGGGTGCTGGAGGACCTTGTCCCGGCTCTGGAATAATGTGTTAGGTAAATTTAGCAACACATGACTATAGTTATAAATTTGATTATCAAATGCATTATAGAATTGAGAAGATTTATGATACTTTATAAGGTAAAATATTTTTTGAGAATCAATATGTGTGTTCAGTCTAATTTGATCAGTGATTAATTATTTGATTAATGTAAGCAGGGTATGCTGAGTGCACAGTTCCATAAGTTGTTGATCATGAATAAGTATTATACTTATATATATTTTCGTATAAGTCTCTTTTTTCTTACCGGAGGAAAAATGGAAATTTATGAAAATATAATTGATGAATGGTGACAAATGTTTTATATCTTTTTCTGGTCAGAGGTGTGAAATCAGATGTACCAGTTCTAATTATTGTTATACAGGGGAACATTGTGCTAATGTAACAGATATCTGGATTAAAATGGTATACTTTGATCATTGCTGTAAATTGTCAATACAGTAATGCATGCATTGATATCCTAGACTGTACACAATAGAATACTTAAGTTAAAAGGACAGCATATTAGAGAAAAATGCTGATAAAAGTAATTGTTTGTTTATTTTATATGTGCTTAAGTGATAACATTTTTTATTTCCCCTTATGAATTATGTAGACATGTATTTTATCTCCTTAAAGGGATACTGTAGGGGGGTCGGGGGAAAATGAGCTGAACTTACCCGGGGCTTCTAATGGTCCCCCGCAGACATCCTGTGTTGGCGCAGCCACTCACCGATGCTCCGGCCCCGCCTCCAGTTCACTTCTGGAATATCTGACATTAAAGTCAGAAAACCATTGCGACTGCACGCCCGTGTTGTCGCTCCCGCTGATGTCACCAGGAGTGTACTCCGCAGACACAGACCATACTGGGCCTGCGCTGTGCGCTCTTGATGACATCAGTGGGATCAAGGACACGGCAACGCAGGCGAAGTGGTTTTCTGACTTTAAAGTCTGAAATTCCAGAAGTGAACCGGAGGCGGGGCCGGAGCATCGGTGAGTGGCTGCGCCAACACAGGATGTCTGCGGGGGACCTTTAGAAGCCCTGGGTAAGTTCAACTCATTTTCCCCTAACCCCCCTACAGTATCCCTTTAATTATTAAATTTTATTTCCTGAGAAATATGTGAAGAAGATCAAAGGTAGTGGTGACCCCCCCTCCCCCTTTTCAATAAATTGATGAAATCTAAGGTACGATAGTAATTAAGATGGGACATTAAAATAATTAGAGTATTAGTTGTTTATAGAGAAGTTGATTTCATGTTTCATTGAGTTTATTTTGGATACGAGCAATTTAATACGTCTAGTTGCTATGTACTTTAGTACGCGCAGTTGTAATGAAATATTTGGAGTGTCATGAGGTATATTTCAAGGGACAGCTGTAGTTATGTCATCTGAGCTGTTGTCATCTAATCTGCAATGGTACAATGTAGTTTAAGAACAATTAAAAAATAGTTATAGATACATCAGAAAAATCTTTATAGAAATGATGTATTGATCATTTTTGAGATATTATTGTGTAAGAAATGCAAAGGTGTCATTTTTATGGTAGAGGAGTTTCATATAGTTTACTTGAAATTTGCACTCATACAGCAAGTAAATTAGCTGATAAAAGAAACGAGAATACACACAAAAGATTCATGCTGTGAGAAACATAAAAGATGTAATCACACTTGATATTAAAAATAGATATACATACGAGATTAGCATGTTATGTAAACGCACACACACATTAACATGCTATTAAACATTTACATAAGACAAGATATTATGAAGTTATGAAAATATAACTTTGTTGTCCTAACAATAAGATGTGAGAGATGATTTAAGATGACATTGTAGTTTTTTTTAATTGAACTTTTATTAGGTTTATCTAAGGTTATGTTTATTAGATAAACGAGATGTATAAGGTTCATGGTAAAATTTGTGTCCTCATCAAAGGATTGCAATTGTTTAGATAATGTCATAGGAGTTTAATATTTTGTTTGTTTAAAGGTGGAACAAAGGTTTAAAAGAGTTATGATGCTGCACTTTCTTGTTATAGATTTTAATGATCCATTCACGGTTGGAGATGACATGCAGAGGTAGCAAAGTCACATGACACAAACTAAAGAGCTAATTGAGATGAAGGAATGAATGGCATTTCTGAGGTTTGCAAGGAACAGGGCTTAGGCCTGAAGAACTTTGAAAAGTTTTTTTTTCTCCTCATGAACTGAGTTACACTGAGTTTTACATAGTTTATACATTGAAGATGAACTGAACTGGAGAAGTGAAATTTAATATCTCTACACACATACAACTGACTTGACACATATGAAGAATAATTTTTGTATTGATGTGTTTTGTTTAATTGTTTGTTTGTTTTGTTTGTTAGTGAACAGGGTTCATAGTGAACATTTTTAAGGAAGTTTTTTTTAAATTTATTAACATATAGATCCAGTCATTTTTTAATTAAGGTAAATGTATGATTATTGTTTGGAAATTGAATATTTTGATAGAGAAAATTTCCATAATATATTTTGTATGCAAAGTTATTTTGCAAGTTTGATGGAATCATTAATGAACAAGTTTTAGATGGTGTAAAAAATATTTATTCTATAATTAATGGTTTGTATTTAGAGATTTTGAAATCAGATTTAAAGGCAAAGACCTTAACAGAAAGCAAAGGACTAGATAGATAGCATAATTATGTCAATTTAAATCAAATGATATAAAATGGCATCAGTATCATGTCCTTCAATGATACATTTTTTATGATATTTTTTAATTTTGATCAATAATGAGCAAAAACATAATGGTCAAGTATATGTTTGAAAGATCAAATTGAAAATATTACACATTTCCAAACAATAATACAAACGTCTTAAGGAGATATAACTTGATTAAAAAAAATACAAGGTATACATTTTATCATATAGATTTGGGATAGATAAATTATATGAATGCTATCAAGATGAATATATAGCATATTAATGATATCAATAACTGGAAGGCAATACATTTTAATATCTAACATTATTAATGTGATCTAATGAGTTATATACATTATTATTATTAATTTATCAAAGGTTTTATGATAATTTTACAGTGCATGAAAAAGTAATGAAATTCAAAGTTTAGATTTGTCATCATGTTTGCATGCTTAGTCCAAGGATATTGGTTTGATTTTAAAGAGTCTATCATTTTTGTCTAATGTGAAGATTTCTGTACACTAACTGAAAGGGTTAACTTACACACTGACACATGAGAAACAAAGAACAGTTGCTGTTAACCACTTGCCGACCAGTGGATTTTACACTGATCGGTGCTGCGTGGGCTCTACAGCCCGCAGCACCAATCAGGAGTCCAGCAGGGCGATCGGACTACCCCCCTTTTTTCCCCACTAGGGGGATGTCCTGCTGGGGGGGTCTGATCGCCGCCGGCCATCTGCGTTTTGCGGGGGGGCTTCTCAAAGCCCCCTCCGCAGCCATTTCTGCCCTCTCGCTCCTTACCTCCCTCCCTCTCTCCGTAATGCGCAGGACGGAGTTCAGTCCTGCGCATTGAAGGATAGGCTTCAGCCTATCATATGCCGGCGATCCCCGGCCAATCAGAGGCCGGGGATCGCCGATCTGCCTTACGGCGCTGCTGCGCAGCAGCGCCGTATGATGTAAACAGCGGGGATTTCTTCCCCGCCTGTTTACATTTTGCCGGAGAGCTGCGATCGGCAGCTCTCCGGCTGTTCACGGAGACGCCCTCCGTGAACTGACATGGAAAGGCTGCTCGATCGAGCGGCCATTTCCATGGTAACCCGCAGACGACCAGTTTACGCCAATCGGCGTTAGCTGGTCGTCAAGAGGTTAAATAAGGTCCAGCAAGAGAGTAGTTAAAAGGTTTTTTTTTGCCTCTGAGTTCTCACAAAGGAGAAGTTATATTATATAGAGAAGCATATGCATGCAATTAGTTTAAATAAAAGTTAACGGTTTCTCTATATAATATATTGTTATACATAAATTAATACATTTTCCGAATAAGATGGGTGAAAAAAATTGAAATTATTAGAATTCAATGATTGTTATTAGCTTATCTAAAAACAAGAGGTAGCAAAGTTTAAATATAATTATCAGTAAGATATGATAAAATATAATTTCATTACATTTTTATTACATTTTTGATAGTGATAAAATTATAAAAAAATGTATTTATAGAAGTGAAAGTAATTTTAATAAATGATTTAACTTCTATAAACAGGGGGATGTTATATGTTGAATGTTTTGAGATTTTAATCAAATGATATAAAATATTTGATGACTTGATTTCTGCACATGGCTAGGGCCCTGCCATTTGGAGAGTTAAGTTATTGGTATACGGTGTCATGAGATTGAGCTATCAAAACTATTGTTAAACATAGTGATACTTATACAATATTGGTTAATAGATATACAGTATAAGGTTTAAAATGAACTGTCAGAAGTCTGCTGAGCTTAGAGCATGTGGTCTTTCCTTGTGGAATTTAAGGTCACAGAAGTCATTAGAAAATAGATCTCTGTCAAGCCAGGCTTCTGGTTGCAGTAATTTTAACCTGGTTACGTAGTCGACAGCTGGTTGTTATGTGACGTGACTCAACCCTACGTTATTCTTAAGTTAGGAAAAGAGGCTTCGTTCCATATAGAGTGAAAACTCAAGAATTACAACACAGCATTATTTCTGGTCCAATCAGAAGGCAGAACAGTAGGAATACCGAGTACTAACATGTATAAGAACCAGCAGTAAGGTCTGGTCACTCGGACTCACTCACTCTCACACACACTCAAACACACATTCATTCATTCATTCTCTTTACATGACAGACACGTATACACATATGCTCAAATAGAAGACTACTACAATAGATTCGATATACACATTATACAGCAATTTACTCATTCTGTTTTTATATCTTTTGTAACTGATTTTTGATGTACCAAAGAACTGTACCTTATTGATTATTGAATATCTATGAAGATCAATAACGTCTAATTAAAATCCCTATTTTACTGTCTCCTGAGGACTCTGTTTTTTAAAGGAACATTTTTTTATCCCAGTTTATAACATACTGATACCCTAGATCAGAGTTCCCCAACCCTGTCCTTAAGGCTCACCAACAGTGCATGTTTTGTGGAAATCCACAGAGGTAGGTAATCGACGCTGCTGAGACACTAATTACCCCACCTGTGATTGTGTGTGGTTTCCTGCAAAACATGTAGTGTTGGACAACCCTGTCCTCAAAAACTTGAGGACAGGGTTGGGGAACTCTGCCCTACATGACTACTTAATTATTCAATCTGGGGGAATATGGCATTTAGTGGCACTTTACTTGGCCTGAGGAAGTTGGCGAGTTCGCACGAAATGCGTTGTGTGTGTTTGATACTAATAAATAGTTCATTTTCATGAATTTGTCATCATTGAGGTAAGCCACCTCATTTTCTTCTTTTTATTTTTGTTTTTAATGTATTTTATTTTCCCTGGGCGCCTCTTTTCCCTTATCAATGCTGTATAGATGCATCGCTGTGTTGTTGCCTAGCAAAGCCTCTGTACAGCACTGGGTACTTGACATGTAAAAGTTAGGAAGGGGGAAACATGAAATAAATTTGTGATTTTTAAGTTTACGCCTAATTTTCCCAGATGAGTTGAAATTAAATAATAAGCCTGGAATTTACTAAAAAAAAAAACAAATAGGCTCAATTAACTAAAGGGTGCTAAGTGTTAGCACGGCAGTGAAAAACTGCTTTGCACGTGCTAACATGCGCGTAAGGGTTTGCGCACGTAAAGTTTGTGCTTTGCGCATAAAGTTTTGCACGTAAACGTTTCACGCGCAAAGTACTGTGATCTGCACTGACTTCACATGCTAAGTATAATTAACACATGAACTCAGTGCAGATCACGCGAGTGAAAAGTCTATTTTTAATTATTACTGTGCATATTTCTTTATGTGGTGCGTGTAAGACTTTGCGTGTGCCGCGCTACAGTACCACACTTGTTAATGCAACCAACACAAACTTTTGCTTGACTACTAATCACAACGAAATTATCTATTTTTTTTCCACCACCAATTAGGCTTTCTTGGGGTGGTATGTTTTGCTAAAATTATGTTATGTTAAATGCATGTTAACAGGAATAATAATAATTAAAAAAAAATATTTCTCAGTGTTTGGCCATTTTAATTTCTAAAATAATACATGCTACTGTGAATAACCCCCCCCCCCCCCCCATTTTCTGAGAGTGGGTGAAACAATGCTCCTATTTACTTCTGATTGAGTCAGGCAAAGGGGGAGAAAATGAGCAAGGGCCAAGTAGAATTTTTTAGATGGCTAGAGAGATATGGGATGGGGCATATGGGATGGGGCAAATAAGACATATGAACAGATAATGACAAGGGTACATGGGGTGGAGAGGTGAAGTGGAAACTAGTTAGGAGGAGGGAAAATGTGCATATAGGTCTGATGGGTGATGGGTCTATAGCAGGGAGGAAGATATGTGGATGAATCAGGTTAGCATGAAAATCAGGATATGTATATAAGTACAGATGAAGGGGTGGATGAGTAGGTTGTTAGGATGCTTTAGCACCCAAATCAAATCAAGAAAGAAACATGAGAACCTATTTACGCTAGGTGGTGAATGGGAGGTTCATTGTGCTCACGGGAAGATAGAATATTTACTAGGATGACTGGAATGGAACTATGGGGAGTGAGGTCAAATGAAACAAGGCATATATAATCTTATACATCATGGAATTGGAAGATGGTAAACGATTAATTACTTGTATTTTTTATGCTTTGCCATTTTCTTAAAAAGTAAACAAAAAATGATCAAACGGTGATGCACAATGAACCCAACATAAAGGGCTTTGATGAATAGTGTTGGGCGAACATCTAGATGTTCGGGTTCGGGCCGAACAGGCCGAACATGGCCGCGATGTTCGGGTGTTCGACCCGAACTCCGAACATAATGGAAGTCAATGGGGACCCGAACTTTTGTGCTTTGTAAAGCCTCCTTATATGCTACATACCCCAAATTTACAGGGTATGTGCACCTTGGGAGTGGGTACAAGAGGAAAAAAAAATTTAGCAAAAAGAGCTTATAGTTTTTGAGAAAATCGATTTTAAAGTTTCAAAGGGAAAACTGTCTTTTAAATGCGGGAAATGTCTGTTTTCTTTGCACAGGTAACATGCTTTTTGTCGGCATGCAGTCATAAATGTAATACATATAAGAGGTTCCAGGAAAAGGGACCGGTAATGCTAACCCAGCAGCAGCACACGTGATGGAACAGGAGGAGGGTGGCGCAGGAGGAGAAGGCCACGCTTTGAGACACAACAACCCAGGCCTTGCATGAGGACAAGAAGCGTGCGGATAGCATGCTTTGTACCACCATGCAGTCATAAATGTAATAAAGATAAGTGGTTCAATAAACAGGGACCACGCGGCAACGCTAACCCAGCAGCAGCACACGTGATGGAACAGGAGGAGGCGCAGGAGGAGAAGGCCACGCTTTGTGAGACACAACAACCCAGGCCTTGCATGAGGACAAAAAGCGTGCGGATAGCATGCTTTGTACCGCCATGTAGTCATAAATGTAATAAAGATAAGAGGTTCAATAAACAGGGACCACGCGGCAACGCTAACCCAGCAGCAGCAGCAGCAGCAGCACACGTGATGGAACAGGAGGAGGCGCAGGAGGAGAAGGCCACGCTTTGTGAGACACAACAACCCAGGCCTTGCATGAGGACAAAAAGCGTGCGGATAGCATGCTTTGTACCGCCATGTAGTCATAAATGTAATAAAGATAAGAGGTTCAATAAACAGGGACCACGCGGCAACGGTAACCCAGCAGCAGCAGCAGCACACGTGATGGAACAGGAGGAGGCGCAGGAGGAGAAGGCCACGCTTTGTGAGACACAACAACCCAGGCCTTGCATGAGGACAAAAAGCGTGCGGATATAGCAGCAATGCTTTTTGCCGCCATGCAGTCATAAATGTAATACAGATGAGAGGTTCAATAAACAGGGACCGGAAACGCTAAACCATCCCAGATGTTCATCGGTCATGTTACTTGGTTGGGGTCCAGGAGTGTTGCGTAGTCGTTTCCAATCCAGGATTGATTCATTTTAATTTGAGTCAGACGGTCTGCATTTTCTGTGGAGAGGCGGATACGCCGATCTGTGATGATGCCTCCGGCAGCACTGAAACAGCGTTCCGACATAACGCTGGCTGCCGGGCAAGCCAGCACCTCTATTGCGTACATTGCCAGTTCGTGCCAGGTGTCTAGCTTCATGCCCGGTTTCAGGTCCAGCGGTGCCAGCCACAAATCCGTCTGTTCCTTTATTCCCCTCCAAATTTCCTCCCCTGTGTGCTGCTTATCCCCAAGGCAGATCAGCTTCAGCAACGCTTGCTGACGCATGCCAACAGCTGTGCTGCACTGCTTCCACGATCCTACTGCTGCTGGTGCTGGGTTAGCATTTCCGGATGAGGTACAGCTTTGAGATGCGTTGGAGGAGAAGGAGTCAGAGAGGTAGGTGCTGCTGTTGTTATCCAGCTGTTTGCGGCGTGGGCAACACCCGCGCCGTAGCAGGTGAGGAATCGCTGCCAGGCTCCACAAGGTTCACCCAGTGCGCGGTAAGGGAGATGTATCGACCCTGGCCGAACGCACTCGTCCAGGTGTCAGTGGTGAGGTGAACCTTGCAGGCAACGGCATTCTTCAAGCTTCGGGTTATTTAGCTGACCACGTGCTCATGCAACTCAGGCACTGCAGAGCGCGCAAAGTGGTAGCGGCTGGGAACCACGTAACGTGGGATGGCCACTGACATCATGCCCTTGAAGCTGTTTGTCTCCACCACTCGATATGGCAGCATTTCGCAGGCCAGAAGCTTGGCTATGCTGGCTGGCTGTTACTGCCACGGCCCGGGGGTCATTTGCTGGCAATTTCCTCTTGTGCTCAAACATCTCAGAAACAGACAACTCAACCGTAGCGCTGCACACCGAAGGGCTGTTGGTTGTTGTGTTTGATGAACACTGGGAGACCTCAAGAGCACTAGTCCGGAAAGTGACAGTGTCAGCATCGTCTGATGTTTGTGAATGTTGTGAACCACGCAATGGCTGGGCTACTGCTGCTGCTGAGGCGGGTCTGGTGGTGAGTCTGGTGAACCCAAGGGAGGCAGTGTTGCTGGTGGTACCCTGTCCTGCCGCGTTTGCCCACAGAGTGGGATGTTTGGATAGAATGTGGCGGCTCATGCTGGTGGTGGAGAGGTTGTTAATACTTTTCCCCCTGCTCAGGCGGGTCTTGCACACCTTGCAAATCGCCATGGTAACATCCTCAGTGCAGTCTTCAAAGAAAGCCCAGACTTTAACTGGCTGAGGACTCGGACCTCGTGCGTGATGTGCTGGTGCTGCTTAACCCACTGCTGGACGCTTGAGAGGTCATCCAAGTAATTATCTGGTCCTGTTCTTTTGGATCTGTGAGGGTTGTTGTCCTGGACAACATGGGCAGTATTGAGTGGGTTTTCTTGGGTGCTCCCCTGTGGCCTGTACGTGAACCGTCAGGGGAAACACCTCTTCCCTTGCCCCTCCCTCTTTCACCGGATTTCTTCCTCATTTCACTTATCCTTAAAGTACACGCTGACTGGCAGCAGTACAGTGGCAGTACAGAAATGCTATACAGTGGTGGGTGAGCGGTGTACCACTATTGTCAGCAGTGACACAGAGCACAATGCTATACAGTGGCGGGTGAGCGGTGTACTACTGTTCCCAGCAGACACAGAGTGGAAGTAAACACAATGCTATATAGTGTGGCTGAGCCGTGTACACAGAGTGGCATTAAACACAATGCTATATAGTCTGCTATATAGTCACCCCGAACAGGGTGATGTTCTGCAGAACCCGAACAGTGGCAAACACTGTTCGCCCAACACTACTGGGAGGGAACGCAGATTTTAGTACCTAAACACACGATACAACATGTTTTCCGGGGTCGGACTCTGAGGCACATACAGATGGTCCCGATCATCATCCTCATCATACAACTCTTCTCCTGAGTCTGACCCACCCACCACCTCTGCCACCCCAACATCCCCAGACACAGACCCCTCATCGTCCTCAACATTAACTTGGGATGCTGGCCTGAGCCAGACCTCCTCCTCCACATCAGGCCCCATCATCTCCTCAATGGCAGCCCTCATTAATCGCTCTGGCGACGGACTGATGGACACAACGTTCTCCTCCGGGGAGGGCTGCTGCTGACCACTGGCTGCTGGGGTGGATGTTATAGCTTGCGTGGGGCGTTGGCTGTTGCTGTTGTTGGGAGTGCTGCTCACAGCGGAGGTCTCTGGGGAACTCATGTTGAGCTCATATAGTGGTTGACGGTGAGTGGAGTATTACTGATCCCAGCAATATACACACTGACTGGCAGAGTACGCAATGCTATATAGTGTGGCTGAGCGGTGTACACAGAGTGGCAGTAAACACAATGCTATATAGTCTGGCTGAGCGAGCGGTGTACTACTGTTCCCAGCAGAATCAGAGTGGCAGTAAACAATGGTATATAGTCTGGCTGAGCGGTGTACATAGAGTGTCAGTAAACAATGGTATATAGTCTGGCTGAGCGAGCGGTGTACTACTGTTCCCAGCAGAATCAGAGTGGCAGTAAACAATGGTATATAGTCTGGCTGAGCGGTGTACATAGAGTGTCAGTAAACAATGGTATATAGTCTGGCTGAGCGAGCGGTGTACTACTGTTCCCAGCAGAATCAGAGTGGCAGTAAACAATGGTATATAGTCTGGCTGAGCGGTGTACACAGAGTGTCAGTAAACAATGGTATATAGTGTGGCTGAGTGGTGTACACAGAGTGTCAGTAAACAATGGTATATAGTCTGGCTGAGCGGTGTACACAGAGTGGCAGTAAACACAATGCTATATACTCTGGCTGAGCGAGCGGTGTACTACTGTTCCCAGCAGACACAGAACAGTAAACAGAATGCTATATAGTGTGGCTGAGCGAGCGGTGTACCACTATTCCCAGCAGACACAGAACAGTGAACAGAATGCTATATAGTGTGGCTGAGCGAGCGGTGTACCACTATTCCCAGCAGACACAGAACAGTAAACAGAATGCTATATAGTGTGGCTGAGCGAGCGGTGTACCACTATTCCAAGCAGACACAGAACAGTGAACAGAATGCTATATAGTGTGGCTGAGCGAGCGGTGTACCACTATTCCCAGCAGACACAGAGTGGCAGTAAACAGAATGCTATATAGTGTGGCTGAGCGAGGTACACAGAGTGGCAGTAAACAGAATGCTATATAGTGTGGCTGAGCGAGCGGTGTACCACTATTCCCAGCAGACACAGAACAGTGAACAGAATGCTATATAGTGTGGCTGAGCGAGCGGTGTACCACTATTCCCAGCAGACACAGAACAGTGAACAGAATGCTATATAGTGTGGATGAGCGAGCGGTGTACCACTATTCCCAGCAGACACAGAACAGTAAACAGAATGCTATATAGTGTGGCTGAGCGAGCGGTGTACCACTATTCCCAGCAGACACAGAACAGTGAACAGAATGCTATATAGTGTGGCTGAGCGAGCGGTGTACCACTATTCCCAGCAGACACAGAACAGTGAACAGAATGCTATATAGTGTGGCTGAGCGAGCGGTGTACTACTGTTCCCAGCAGACACAGAACAGTACACAGAATGCTATATAGTGTGGCTGAACGAGCGGTGTACTACTGTTCCCAGCAGACACAGAACAGTACACAGAATGCTATATAGTGTGGCTGAACGAGCGGTGTACCACTATTCCAAGCAGACACAGAACAGTGAACAGAATGCTATATAGTGTGGCTGAGCGAGCGGTGTACCACTATTCCCAGCAGACACAGAGTGGCAGTAAACAGAATGCTATATAGTGTGGCTGAGCGAGGTACACAGAGTGGCAGTAAACAGAATGCTATATAGTGTGGCTGTGCAAGCGGTGTACTACTATTCCCAGCAGACACAGAGTGGCAGTAAACAGAATGCTATATAGTGTGGCTGAGCGAGGTACACAGAGTGGCAGTAAACAGAATGCTGAGCGAGCGGTGTACTACTATTCCCAGCAGCGACACACAATGACTGGGGGGGACCCTGGCTAGCGTGGCTGGAGCGCGAACTACCCTGCCTGCCTACCCAAAGCTAAACCCACAGACAAATGGCGGAGATATGACGTGGTTCGGGTATTTATTTACCCGAACCACGTGACAGTTCGGCCAATCAGAGCGCGTTCGGGTCCGAACCACGTGACCCGTTCGGCCAATCACAGCGCTAGCCGAACGTTCGGGGAACGTTCGGCCATGCGCTCTTAGTTCGGCCATATGGCCGAACGGTTTGGCCGAGCACCGTCAGGTGTTCGGCCGAACTCGAACATCACCCGAACAGGGTGATGTTCTGCAGAACCCGAACAGTGGCGAACACTGTTCGCCCAACACTATTGATGAAGCGCGCGTGATTTAGTTGGGTACAGTATAGAAGGGTATGCTGAGTTTGGAAAAAAATAAAATAAAACCCACCTATTTTATTTGATTGTCCTAGTTATTACAACGTTTAAAATATTTCCATAGTACAAGGTATGGGGCCAATATTTTATTTGGAAATAGGGATCCATATGTAACTTCTTTGCAGATATTGCAAAATATTTGTTGTTGGATTTGAGACACTCGGAATGATGCTGATATTTACACTGTATCCTTATGACAGTTTCTGTGTACTTATGACACCTTTATCTGCACTGTTAATGCCTATGGCTCTGGCAGAAGAAGACTTGTTGACTTTTTTTTGTTTGCTTTTTTTTTCTGGCAAGTGGTAGCGGTAAATCATAAAGGTGTGAAAAGATCACGTGGAGGCTACCTTCACAAGCCTGGCTGAGCCCCAACCCTGTAATAGCTTCCATTCCTACCACCTACTTGTTTAATTGTAAAGCAGCATGCTTAATTTTAGTGTTGGGCGAACATCTAGATGTTCGGGTTCGGGCCGAACAGGCCGAACATGGCCGCGATGTTCGGGTGTTCGACCCGAACTCCGAACATAATGGAAGTCAATGGGGACCTGAACTTTTGTGGTTTGTAAAGCCTCCTTACATGCTACATACCCCAAATTTACAGGGTATGTGCACCTTGGGAGTGGGTACAAGAGGAAAAAAAAATTAGCAAAAAGAGCTTATAGTTTTTGAGAAAATCGATTTTAAAGTTTCAAAGGGAAAACTGTCTTTTAAATGCGGGAAATGTCTGTTTTCTTTGCACAGGTAACATGTTTTTTGTCGGCATGCAGTCATAAATGTAATACATATAAGAGGTTCCAGGAAAAGGGACCGGTAACGCTAACCCAGCAGCAGCAGACGTGATGGAACAGGAGGAGGCGCAGGAGGAGAAGGCCACGCTTTGTGAGACACAACAACCCAGGCCTTGCATGAGGGCAAGAAGCGTGCGGATAGCATGCTTTGTACCGCCATGCAGTCATAAATGTAATAAAGATAAGTGGTTCAATAAACAGGGACCACGCGGCAACGCTAACCCAGCAGCAGCAGACGTGATGGAACAGGAGGAGGCGCAGGAGGAGAAGGCCACGCTTTGTGAGACACAACAACCCAGGCCTTGCATTAAGGGCAAGAAGCGTGCGGATAGCATGCTTTGTACCGCCATGCAGTCATAAATGTAATAAAGATAAGTGGTTCAATAAACAGGGACCACGCGGCAACGCTAACCCAGCAGCAGCAGACGTGATGGAACAGGAGGAGGCGCAGGAGGAGAAGGCCACGCTTTGTGAGACACAACAACCCAGGCCTTGCATGAGGGCAAGAAGCGTGCGGATAGCATGCTTTGTACCGCCATGCAGTCATAAATGTAATAAAGATAAGTGGTTCAATAAACAGGGACCACGCGGCAACGCTAACCCAGCAGCAGCAGACGTGATGGAACAGGAGCAGGCGCAGGAGGAGAAGGCCACGGTTTTTGAGACACAACAACCCAGGCCTTGCATGAGGACAAAAAGCGTGCGGATATAGCAGCAATGCTTTTTGCCGCCATGCAGTCATAAATGTAATACAGATGAGAGGTTCAATAAACAGGGACCGGAAACGCTACACCATCCCAGATGTTCATTGGTCATGTTACTTGGTTGGGGTCCTGGAGTGTTGCGTAGTCATTTCCAATCCAGGATTGATTCATTTTAATTTGAGTCAGACGGTCTGCATTTTCTGTAGAGAGGCGGATACGCCGATCTGTGACGATGCCTCCGGCAGCACTGAAACAGCGTTCCGACATAACGCTGGCTGCCGGGCAAGCCAGCACCTCTATTGCGTACATTGCCAGTTCGTGCCAGGTGTCTAGCTTCGATACCCAATAGTTGAAGGGTGCAGATGGATTGTTCGACACAGCTACGTCATCTGACATGTAGTCCTTGACCATCTTCTCCAGGCGATCGGTGTTGGAGGTGGATCTGCACGCTTGCTGTTCAGTGGGCTGCTGCTGCATGGGTGTCAGAAAATTTTCCCACTCCAAGGACACTGCCGATACCGTTCCCTTTTGGGTACTAGCTGCGGCTTGCGTTGTTTGCTGCCCTCCTGGTCGTCCTGGGTTTGCGGAAGTCAGTCTGTCTGCGTACAACTGGCTAGAGGAGGGGGAGGATGTCAATCTCCTCTCTAAAGTCTCCACAAGGGCCTGCTGGTATTCTTCCATTTTGACCTGTCTGACTCTTTCTTCAAGCAGTTTTGGAACATTGTGTTTGTACCGTGGATCCAGAAGGGTATAAACCCAGTAATTGGTGTTGTCCAGAATGCGCACAATGCGTGGGTCACGTTCAATGCAGTCTAGCATGAATTGAGCCATGTGTGCCAGAGTCCTACCAGAATCCTCATCATCCTCTTGTGAGCGTTGTGATAGTTGTTGTGATGCATCATAGTCGTCACCTTCCTCCTGGTCTGCTTCTGCTGACCATTCGCGTTGAATTGTGGAAGTCCAACGTGCACCGCTCTGGCCCTCGTCAGTGGTGGCATGAAATTCCTGCTCCAACTCCAGCTGTTCCTCTTCCTCTTCTTCGTCATAGCTGCTGGGGCCAGCGTTCCCTGAGGCGGATGGCCTGATGTTGGTACCATTACGCTGATCGTTTTCTCCTTCAGATTCCCCCAGTTGCATCATGACAGCTGTTTCCTTGATTTTTAACATCGACCTCTTCAGTAAACACAGCAGTGGTATGGTAATGCTGACTGAAGAGTTGTCACTGCTCACAAGCAACGTGGATTGCTCAAAATTTTGGAGGACTTGGCAGAGGTCCAACATGTTGGCCCAATCGGATCCACAGAAGCTTGGCAGCTGGCCGGATGCGCCTCGGTACTGCGCCGTCATGTACTGGACCACTGCACTCTTCTGCTCGCAAAAGCGGGCTAGCATGTGCAGCGTAGAATTCCAGCGTGTAGGGACATCACACAGCAAGCGATGGTGGGGGAGATTGAAGCGCTCCTGCATCTTGGCGAGTGCCCCCGAAGCAGTACTGGAATTTCTACAATGTTTGGCCACTCGACGCACCTTCAACAGAAGATCGGCCACGCCTGGGTATGTCCTCAGGAACCGCTGAACTACTAGGTTCATCACGTGCGCCAGGCAAGGGATGTGTGTCAGCTTAGCCAACCTTAAAGCGCGAATGAGATTACTCCCATTTAGTGTTGGGCGAACAGTGTTCGCCACTGTTCGGGTTCTGCAGAACATCACCCTGTTCGAGTGATGTTCGAGTTCGGCCGAACACCTGACGGTGCTCGGCCAAACCGTTCGGCCATATGGCCGAACTAAGAGCGCATGGCCGAACGTTCCCCGAACGTTCGGCTAGCGCTGTGATTGGCCGAACGGGTCACGTGGTTCGGACCCGAACGCGCTCTGATTGGCCGAACTGTCACGTGGTTCGGGTAAATAAATACCCGAACCACGTCATATCTCCGCCATTTGTCTGTGGGTTTAGCTTTGGGTAGGCAGGCAGGGTAGTTCGCGCTCCAGCCACGCTAGCCAGGGTCCCCCCTGTCATTGTGTCACTGCTGGGAACAGTAGTACACCGCTTGCTCAGCCACACTATATAGCATTCTGTTTACTGCCACTCTGTGTACCTCGCTCAGCCACACTATATAGCATTCTGTTTACTGCCACTCTGTGTCTGCTGGGAATAGTAGTACACCGCTCGCTCAGCCACACTATATAGCATTCTGTTTACTGTTCTGTGTCTGCTGGGAACAGTAGTACACCGCTCGCTCAGCCAGAGTATATAGCATTGTGTTTACTGCCACTCTGTGTACACCGCTCAGCCAGACTATATACCATTGTTTACTGACACTCTGTGTACACCGCTCAGCCAGACTATATACCATTGTTTACTGACACTCTGTGTACACCGCTCAGCCAGACTATATACCATTGTTTACTGCCACTCTGATTCTGCTGGGAACAGTAGTACACCGCTCGCTCAGCCAGACTATATACCATTGTTTACTGACACTCTGTGTACACTGCTCAGCCAGACTATATACCATTGTTTACTGCCACTCTGATTCTGCTGGGAACAGTAGTACACCGCTCGCTCAGCCAGACTATATACCATTGTTTACTGACACTATATAGCAGACTATATAGCATTGTGTGTACACCGCTCAGCCAGACTATATACCATTGTTTACTGACACTCTGTGTACACCGCTCAGCCAGACTATATACCATTGTTTACTGCCACTCTGATTCTGCTGGGAACAGTAGTACACCGCTCGCTCAGCCAGACTATATACCATTGTTTACTGACACTCTGTGTACACCGCTCAGCCAGACTATGTACCATTGTTTACTGCCACTCTGATTCTGCTGGGAACAGTAGTACACCGCTCGCTCAGCCAGACTATATACCATTGTTTACTGACACTCTGTGTACACCGCTCAGCCAGACTATATACCATTGTTTACTGCCACTCTGATTCTGCTGGGAACAGTAGTACACCGCTCGCTCAGCCAGACTATATAGCATTGTGTTTACTGCCACTCTGTGTACACCGCTCAGCCACACTATATAGCATTGCGTACTCTGCCAGTCAGTGTGTATATTGCTGGGATCAGTAATACTCCACTCACCGTCAACCACTATATGAGCTCAACATGAGTTCCCCAGAGACCTCCGCTGTGAGCAGCACTCCCAACAACAGCAACAGCCAACGCCCCACGTAAGCTATAACATCCACCCCAGCAGCCAGTGGTCAGCAGCAGCCCTCCCCGGAGGAGAACGTTGTGTCCATCAGTCCGTCGCCAGAGCGATTAATGAGGGCTGCCATTGAGGAGATGATGGGGCCTGATGTGGAGGAGGAGGTCTGGCTCAGGCCAGCATCCCAAGTTAATGTTGAGGACGATGAGGGGTCTGTGTCTGGGGATGTTGGGGTGGCAGAGGTGGTGGGTGGGTCAGACTCAGGAGAAGAGTTGTATGATGAGGATGATGATCGGGACCATCTGTATGTGCCTCAGAGTCCGACCCCGGAAAACATGTTGTATCGTGTGTTTAGGTACTAAAATCTGCGTTCCCTCCCAGTAGTGTTGGGCGAACAGTGTTTGCCACTGTTCGGGTTCTGCAGAACATCACCCTGTTCGGGGTGACTATATAGCAGACTATATAGCATTGTGTTTAATGCCACTCTGTGTACACGGCTCAGCCACACTATATAGCATTGTGTTTACTTCCACTCTGTGTCTGCTGGGAACAGTAGTACACCGCTCACCCGCCACTGTATAGCATTGTGCTCTGTGTCACTGCTGACAATAGTGGTACACCGCTCACACACCACTGTATAGCATTTCTGTACTGCCACTGTACTGCTGCCAGTCAGCGTGTACTTTAAGGATAAGTGAAATGAGGAAGAAATCCGGTGAAAGAGGGAGGGGCAAGGGAAGAGGTGTTTCCCCTGACGGTTCACGTACAGGCCACAGGGGAGCACCCAAGAAAACCCACTCAATACTGCCCATGTTGTCCAGGACAACAACCCTCACAGATCCAAAAGAACAGGACCAGATAATTACTTGGATGACCTCTCAAGCGTCCAGCAGTGGGTTAAGCAGCACCAGCACATCACGCACGAGGTCCGAGTCCTCAGCCAGTTAAAGTCTGGGCTTTCTTAGAAGACTGCACTGAGGATGTTACCATGGCGATTTGCAAGGTGTGCAAGACCCGCCTGAGCAGGGGGAAAAGTATTAACAACCTCTCCACCACCAGCATGAGCCGCCACATTCTATCCAAACATCCCACTCTGTGGGCAAACGCGGCAGGACAGGGTACCACCAGCAACACTGCCTCCCTTGGGTTCACCAGACTCACCACCAGACCCGCCTCAGCAGCAGCAGTAGCCCAGCCATTGCGTGGTTCACAACATTCACAAACATCAGACGATGCTGACACTGTCACTTTCCGGACTAGTGCTCTTGAGGTCTCCCAGTGTTCATCAAACACAACAACCAACAGCCCTTCGGTGTGCAGCGCTACGGTTGAGTTGTCTGTCTCTGAGATGTTTGAGCACAAGAGGAAATTGCCAGCAAATGACCCCCGGGCCGTGGCAGTAACAGCCAGCCAGCATAGCCAAGCTTCTGGCCTGCGAAATGCTGCCATATCGAGTGGTGGAGACAAACAGCTTCAAGGGCATGATGTCAGTGGCCATCCCACGTTACGTGGTTCCCAGCCGCTACCACTTTGCGCGCTCTGCAGTGCCTGAGTTGCATGAGCACGTGGTCAGCAAAATAACCCGAAGCTTGAAGAATGCCGTTGCCTGCAAGGTTCACCTCACCACTGACACCTGGACGAGTGCGTTCGGCCAGGGTCGATACATCTCCCTTACCGCGCACTGGGTGAACCTTGTGGAGCCTGGCAGCGATTCCTCACCTGCTACGGCGCGGGTGTTGCCCACGCCGCAAACAGCTGGATAACAACAGCAGCACCTACCTCTCTGACTCCTTCTCCTCCAACGCATCTCAAAGCTGTACCTCATCCGGAAATGCTAACCCAGCACCAGCAGCAGTAGGATCGTGGAAGCAGTGCAGCACAGCTGTTGGCATGCGTCAGCAAGCGTTGCTGAAGCTGATCTGCCTTGGGGATAAGCAGCACACAGGGGAGGAAATTTGGAGGGGAATAAAGGAACAGACGGATTTGTGGCTGGCACCGCTGGACCTGAAACCGGGCATGAAGCTAGACACCTGGCACGAACTGGCAATGTACGCAATAGAGGTGCTGGCTTGCCCGGCAGCCAGCGTTATGTCGGAACGCTGTTTCAGTGCTGCCGGAGGCATCATCACAGATCGGCGTATCCGCCTCTCCACAGAAAATGCAGACCGTCTGACTCAAATTAAAATGAATCAATCCTGGATTGGAAACGACTACGCAACACTCCTGGACCCCAACCAAGTAACATGACCGATGAACATCTGGGATGGTTTAGCGTTTCCGGTCCCTGTTTATTGAACCTCTCATCTGTATTACATTTATGACTGCATGGCGGCAAAAAGCATTGCTGCTATATCCGCACGCTTTTTGTCCTCATGCAAGGCCTGGGTTGTTGTGTCTCACAAAGCGTGGCCTTCTCCTCCTGCGCCTCCTCCTGTTCCATCACGTGTGCTGCTGCTGCTGCTGCTGGGTTACCGTTGCCGGTCCCTGTTTATGGAACCTCTTATCTTTATTACATTTATGACTACATGGCGGTACAAAGCATGCTATCCGCACGCTTTTTGTCCTCATGCAAGGCCTGGGTTGTTGTGTCTCACAAAGCGTGGCCTTCTCCTCCTGCGCCTCCTCCTGTTCCATCACGTGTGCTGCTGCTGGGTTAGCGTTGCCGCGTGGTCCCTGTTTATTGAACCACTTATCTTTATTACATTTATGACTGCATGGTGGTACAAAGCATGCTATCCGCACGCTTCTTGTCCTCATGCAAGGCCTGGGTTGTTGTGTCTCAAAGCGTGGCCTTCTCCTCCTGCGCCACCCTCCTCCTGTTCCATCACGTGTGCTGCTGCTGGGTTAGCATTACCGGTCCCTTTTCCTGGAACCTCTTATATGTATTACATTTATGACTGCATGCCGACAAAAAACATGTTACCTGTGCAAAGAAAACAGACATTTCCCGCATTTAAAAGACAGTTTTCCCTTTGAAACTTTAAAATCGATTTTCTCAAAAACTATAAGCTCTTTTTGCTAATTTTTTTTTCCTCTTGTACCCACTCCCAAGGTGCACATACCCTGTAAATTTGGGGTATGTAGCATGTAAGGAGGCTTTACAAACCACAAAAGTTCGGGTCCCCATTGACTTCCATTATGTTCGGAGTTCGGGTCGAACACCCGAACATCGCGGCCATGTTCGGCCTGTTCGGCCCGAACCCGAACATCTAGTTGTTCGCCCAACACTACTCCCATTATCACACACAACCATGCCCGGTTTCAGGTCCAGCGGTGCCAGCCACAAATCCGTCTGTTCCTTTATTCCCCTCCAAATTTCCTCCCCTGTGTGCTGCTTATCCCCAAGGCAGATTAGCTTCAGCAACGCTTGCTGACGCATGCCAACAGCTGTGCTGCACTGCTTCCACGATCCTACTGCTGCTGGGTTAGCGTTTCCGGATGAGGTACAGCTTTGAGATGCGTTGGAGGAGAAGGAGTCAGAGAGGTAGGTGCTGCTGTTGTTATCCAGTAGGAGGGACGGCGGTGCAGCTGTTTGCGGCGTGGGCAACACCCGCGCCGTAGCAGGTGAGGAATCGCTGCCAGGCTCCACAAGGTTCACCCAGTGCGCGGTAAGGGAGATGTATCGACCCTGGCCGAACGCACTCGTCCAGGTGTCAGTGGTGAGGTGAACCTTGCAGGCAACGGCATTCTTCAAGCTTCGGGTTATTTTGCTGACCACATGCTCATGCAACTCAGGCACTGCAGAGCGCGCAAAGTGGTAGCGGCTGGGAACCACGTAACGTGGGATGGCCACTGACATCATGCCCTTGAAGCTGTTTGTCTCCACCACTCGATATGGCAGCATTTCGCAGGCCAGAAGCTTGGCTATGCTGGCTGTTACTGCCACGGCCCGGGGGTCATTTGCTGGCAATTTCCTCTTGCGCTCAAACAGACAACTGAACCGTAGCGCTGCACACGGAAGGGCTGTTGGTTGTTGTGTTTGATGAACACTGGGAGACCTCAAGAGCACTACTCCGGAAAGTGACAGTGTCAGCGTCGTCTGATGTTTGTGAATGTTGTGAACCACGCAATGGCTGGGCTACTGCTGCTGCTGAGGCGGGTCTGGTGGTGAGTCTGGTGAACCCAAGGGAGGCAGTGTTGTTGCTGGTACCCTGTCCTGACGCGTTTGCCCACAGAGTGGGATGTTTGGATAGCATGTGACGGCTCATGCTGGTGGTGGAGAGGTTGTTAATACTTTTCCCCCTGCTCAGGCGGGTCTTGCACACCTTGCAAATCGCCATGGTAACATCCTCAGTGCAGTCTTCAAAGAAAGCCCAGACTTTGGAGCACCTGCCTGCTTGCTGGCGATTTCTGTTTCCTCCTCTTTTGCCTCTCACTCTAACTTCCACGCTTGTGGTGCCTGAAATTGCGCGCCGCCTACCTTGTGGCACAAGGCGAACTCGTGCAGCAGTGGGTTCTTCAACAGACTCATCTGTGCTGCTGCTACGACGGCGATGTTCTCGTTCACAAACAAAATCTGGGTCTCTGTCCACATTGTCCATACCCTCCTCTTCCATCTCCTCAAACTCGTCATATGTCATTGTGGGCCGCCGCCGTGGAGTAGAGCTCCCCACAACAACCTCTGCGCAGCACACTCCAACGTCGTCTTCCAGATCTTGTCGGCCGACCTCCTGCAATTGCAACCCCTCCTGCCCAAATTGCTCTGGGATTTGGGTTTCCGAGTCCTCCTCGGACTCGCCTTGTATTTCAGTGCGCGGTGCATTTCCCACAGTTAACGGTTGTGAATCCAGGCACAACATTTCTGGCTGTTCCTCCATTGACCTTTGAAAGGTGGAAGTTTGTTGGGCTGGGAATAGCTCCTGCGAATACCCCATTGTGTCCTGAGGTAATTCATCGGACTGGTTATCTGGCAGTTGTGTGCGTGGTGTCGCTGCCGGTTGTGTCAGCTTTGTGCCCACTGGCTCCTTGCAACTGGCTGAGGACTCGGACCTCGTGCGTGATGTGCTGGTGCTGCTTAACCCACTGCTGGACGCTTGAGAGGTCATCCAAGTAATTATCTGGTCCTGTTCTTTTGGATTTGTGAGGGTTGTTGTCCTGGACAACATGGGCGGTATTGAGTGGGTTTTCTTGGGTGCTCCCCTGTGGCCTGTACGTGAACCGTCAGGGGAAACACCTCTTCCCTTGCCCCTCCCTCTTTCACCGGATTTCTT